>NW_028318497.1:2380000-2572500 GCF_062004578.1 Staurois parvus | reverse complement strand
TGCCAGCATTGCTACAGAAGTTGAAGGAGTGGAGGGAGGGTCAGCCTGTCCGTGCTCAGACCATACGCCACACACTGTATTAAATTGGTCTGCATGGTTGTCATCCCAGAAGGAAGCCTCTTCTAAGGATGATGCACAAAAAGACCAAAAACAGTTTGCTGAAGACAAGCAGACTAAGGACATGGATTACTGGAACCATGTCCTGTGGTCTGATGAGACCAAGATAAACTGATTTGGTTCAGATGGTGTCAAGCATGTGTGGCGGCAACCAGGTGAGGAGTACAAAGAAAAGTGTGTCTTGTCTACAGTCAAGCATGGTGGTGGGAGTGTAATGGACTAAGGCTGCATGAGTGCTGCTAGCACTGGGGAGCTACAGTTCATTGAGGAAACCATGAATGCCAACATGTACTGTGACATGCTGAAGCAGAGCATGATCCCCGACCCCAAACACACCTCCAAGATGACCACTGGCTTGCTGCAGACTCAAACCTCCACCAGCTCCGTGATGTCGTCATGGGGGAGTGGATGGACTCCAGTGGCAACCTGTGAATTCCATTCCCCCGAGGGTTAAGTTGTGTGGTCACCATTAAAAATAATGGTGACCACACAAAATATTGACAGTTTGGGCCCAATTTGGACATTTTCACTTAGGGTATGTGCTCACTTTTATTGCTTGCGGTTTAGACATTAATGGCTGTGTGTAGAGTTATATTGAGGGGACAGCAAATTTACACTGTTATACAAGCTGTACACTTACTACTTTGCATTGTAGTAAAGTGTCATTTCTTCAGTGTTGTTGCATGAAAGGATATAATTAAAATTTTTACAAAAATGTGAGGGGTGTATGCACTTCTCTGAGATTGTGTATATATTTATTATTTTATACATACTTATGTACAAGTTACAAATGTACTTTTAGGCCCCATTCACACCTGAGCGATTTGTAGCTCGAAGCTCCAAAACACTAAAAAAAAAAAAAAAAAAAAAAAAAAACAATGGAGATGGTTCACATCTCCACTTCAAGTTGCCTGAAGCCAAACAGATGAAGCTCAAATAGGTTCTGGAGCTTTCTTTGTCGCTCAAAATTGGGCAGATTTGTGTGTTTTTAATTCCATAGAAATAAGTGGAAATACCTTGGAATGGTGACCAGTATTTGGTTTTTTAATGCATCTATGTGCGTAACCGCTTTTTCTAAATGTTTTGGACATGGCTATGGACTCCGTTTTTAAAGTCTGTCATAGATGCAGTTACCATCATGTCTGCAAAGCTAATGTCTGAAATGCCAGCTTTATCTTGCAAGAGAACCCTTTCTGGTTTGCAGAGGGACTAAGGTGATCTTGAGGCCCAGGATTCTTCTTGCCTACAGTATTCTCTGCCGTTCACCTCAATCAGAAAATAATTATTTCTTCCTTCTGTCTGGCTCTTTCACCAAAGACTTTATCTGGACCTGTTTCAGGCTATGAGAGTTTCGACCACTGCTTCTTTTAGAAAGACTGATATCCTTTTTGTCATTCCATATGACCCCAGTAAAAGGGGGGGGGTTCTTGTCCCACCAACACTAGGTGGGTACAAACATCCAAGCTGATGGTCTAAGGCACAGGTGTGAAACTGCGGCCCGCCAGCTGTTCAGAAACTATAAGCTCCATCATGCCTCTGCCTTTTGGAGTCATGCTTTTAATTGTCAGCTCTGCAGTGCCTCAAGAGATTTGCAGTTCTACAACAGCTGGAGGTCCGCAATTTGACACCCCTGGTCTAAAAGGATCTGGTTCCACCCTTTGTTGCCAAGGCACACTACTAGAACTGTAAGTGTTTCTAGGGCTTTTTGTCATCCAGCAAACCTATTTTTAAGCCTGCCACCTGGTCTTGTGTTTACATATTCTCTGAGTTCCATCAGGGTATTAATTTTGGGTTAATAGAATGCTTGCGATGCACGGTGTCCTATCTGGGGGAGGAGCCTGAACATGGCAGCACAGGAGAGTGTGGAGTAAGCACTCTCCATTAGCCTCCCCCACCTATCCTCCCTAAAGGGTCTTGGATGATTCTAAATAGCTGTGCTGGAGTACGGCAGGAGACTAACCTGTATGGAAGTGGTGTCCCGGCGGTGATATGGTGGTTTGACCGGAGTGAGGCGACGAGGCTCCCGTCCCCCTGAGACTTGACAGCGGTAATGGCGGAGGAAGCGTAGGGTTGCCAGGCAACGAAGAGAGGCGGCGTGACCACGTGGGTTGCCGTGGAGGAATGCTGGGAGAAGGAGAAGCCGGCTGGCGTCCTAGGGAGCCGGTGAAACGCCGGCTTTCGTCCCTAATCTGTTCCCAGGGGACTCGGGGGTAAAAAAAAGAAAGAAAAAGGGGCCCAAAGGAATCCCCCTAAAGAGAGGATACGGCCACAGGAGACCAGACAACAAAGGATTGCAAATGTGGATGCCGCTCCATAGAGGTGGGGGAGTGAGAGCTACTAGTCTTCTTATGTGCTGGTATTTCTGACTGTTCTAATTTATTGAATGAGATACCCAGTTTAAAAAGGAAGAAGGGGATTCCTAGAGAGGGTCTGAAGGTGTGGAAGAAAGAAAGTTATTGCCTGGCCCTAGAAAAAGAAAGGAAAGTGAAAAAAAGTCCCATAAGCGACATGATAGGCAATAACATTAAAGGGTGTGGGCCCAAGAATTCCCAAACTGGTACGATTAAGAAGTACACATCACAGGGGAATTTGACTCCAGAAAGAGCTCAGGGAGTAAGTGAAAAGAGTGAACTGGAAATAAGTATGGATAATAGTTCGAGATCGTCCCTGGGATTGGTTAATAGTAGTCAACAAATAATGGAAGGAATGGAGCTGAGAGAAACTGAAAAAGGAACTGCAAATACCAAATAAAAAGGAAATGGCGGAGATGTTTAAAAACTTGGAAAAATCAATAAAGCAAGAGATGGGGATAATTCGGAAAGAAATGGGGCAGTTGTTAGAGTGGAAGAAACGGAGGAAAAAGTTAAAAATCATGCCCAAATCATTCCAAAATTAGAGAAATGGATAATATATATCAGGAGAGAACAAAAAAGACTGCTTTATATGATGGAGGATCAAGAAAATAGGGAAAGGAGAATAACCTTAGAATAAGAGGAGTCCCAGAGCTGTTACAGGGCGAAGATTTAAAGGAGACAACATGTAAAATTTTGAACTCCATAATGGACTGATCTGTGGCGGAGACGTTTAAATTGGATGGAGTGTATAGGATAGGGAAGTTTCATCAAGAAAAAGGCTCAGAAAAATCAAAAGATATAATTGTTCAATTCCATAATTATGGAGACAAAGAGGAGATATGGAAGAAGATTAAAGGAAGAACAAATATTAAGTATGGAGGAAAAAATATTCAAATTTTTGCAGATTTAGCAGCCGGGACATTGAGAAGAAAGAGATCATTGAAACCCCTACTAGAATTGTTGAAAAAGCATAATGTGCAATATAGATGGGGTCGCTCAGCTTGTTTAATTGGATGGAGGGATGGAGTCACAGCATTTCTAAGATATCCTGAAGATATGAAAGACTTCTGTGATAAATTTGAACTGCAGCAAATGGAGATACCGGGATGGGAAGAGGAGGAGGGAGAGTCATGCGCTTTGGGAAAGGAGGAGTGGCAGCTAGTTAGAAGGGAAAAAAGAAAGTTTATAGATAGACACTGGGGAGGAGGGGGGGAAGGTGAGCGGTACATGGGCGGAGCAAAACCCCAAGGTTGGAATCAAAGGTGGGACTTTTACCACAAATGATTCATAGGCAAATAAGAGGCCTAAGGAGGAAGAGAGGGGGGATGGGAGGGGGCTGGAGGAGGGATGGGAGAGGGTTGGGATATGGGTATTAGGGGTAACACTCTGCGGAATAGGAGGAGATGGTAGAGGAGTGGAAGAAGACAGAAGGAGTTAACAGGTGTAGGGAAATATGGAAGAAGTCCAGTTTGTAACTTATAATGTAAAGGGGTTGTGTAGTTCTGGGAAGAGATTTAGGTTGTTTAAAGAATTGCAACACAGAACATCTTCGGTGGTTTTCCTGCAGGAGACACACTTGGGGATTGAGTCAAATGTTAGGCTGAAGACTAGATATTTCCCGGTATGGTATTATGCAGATTCACCAATTAAAAGAGCAAAAGGGGTAGCAATAGGCTTTGCAAAGAATATAAGGTTTGAGTTGGAGAAGAGAATAACGGATCCAGATGGAAGGTTCCAGATGGTACAATAGCCAGCATATATTGCCCAAATAAGAAACCGGAGATATTTTTGAGGGGAGTATTGAAGAAGTTGATGGATTTTAAAAGGGGCTGTCTGATAGTGGCTGGAGACTTTAATGTTTGTATGGACCTGCGGATCGATACTACTTCTGTGAGTAAGGAGGAAAGCGGGTCCCTGAGATCATTCAAGAAATGGATGCATGAATGCCAGTTGGTGGATATATGGCGAATTGGGCATATGAAAGATAGACATTATACTTTTTTCTCACACGTACATGAGACTTATTCTAGATTGGATTATATACTGGTAGAACATCGATTTATAGAGTCTGTGGTGGAAGTAAAAATTGAAGTAAGTTCTTTATCAGATCATGCCCTGGTTGCAATGAAGTCCAGATGGGGCAGAGAGGAGGCTTAGTTTGGAGGATGAATGAGGCACTTCTTCTGGATCAAGAGATCGATCGCAAGATCGAAATGGAAATTAAACGATTTTTTGTGGAGAACGATACAGAGGACGTGTCGGTTGCTACGTTGTGGGAGGCCCATAAGGCCTACATTAGAGGGCTACTTATTGCAATAGGGGCAAAAAAGAAAAAAGAAAGGAGGGAAAAGATCAACGGACTTCTAAGTGAAATATTCGATCTTGAACAGGCTCATAAAAGGAAAATATCTAAGGAGATAATGCAGAAAATAATAAAAAAGAAAGAAGAATTAGAGAATGTGATGGAAGAGGAAAAAAGAAGAGTCTTTAATAAAGTAATAAGTGAAAGGTATAGATGGGGAGATAGGCCGGGAAAGTATTTAATGAGAGCCTTAAGGAAAAAGAAAAATAGGAATTATATAGAAAAAATAAAAAACCCCAAGGGTGAACTGGTTCACTCAACTAAAGACATTGCTAGCGTATTCAAGGAATATTATAGTAAGCTGTATAATATCATACCCCAGGATACTTTAAATAAAGTCGAAATAGTAAATAGAAAAAAAAGAAGAACATACTTAAAAAATGCAGGTCTATTAAATTTGAGTGAAGTACAATTGAACTCCCTAGAATCAGAAATTACGTTAGAGGAAATAAAAACAGCATTAAAAAGTACCACGACGGGGAAAAGCCCGGGGCCAGATTAGTATACTGTAAAATATTATAAAAAATACAAAGAGTTGCTAATACCCAAATTGAAGATGTACATGAATGCTCTGGGAGGTGAGTTGGAAATGAGGGGAGAATCTCTACAGGCTAATCTAGTACTAATTCATAAGGAAGATAAGGATCCCTCTCAGTGTGCAAGTTATAGACCAATTACACTGTTGAATGTAGATACTAAACTGTACGCAAAGGTTTTGGCAAATAGGCTGAAGGATTTGATGCCGGACTGGATACATGGGGGACTAGGTGGGCTTTGTCCCGGGGAGAGAGGTTAGATACAACGGGATGAGATCATTGTTGCTCATTCAGGAAGGTAAAAAAGGGAAAACCCCGGTGTTGTTAATGTCAATTGATGCCGAGAAAGCATTTGATAGAGTGAACTGGGGATTTATGATGGACACCTTGGAAGCGCTAGGGTTGGGAGATAGAATGAGAAAGTGGATTGGAAAGTTATATAGGAGACCTTCAGCAGCTATCACGGTTAACGGAGGAAGATCGGAGCTTTTCGAGATGTCAAATGGAACAAGACAGGGATGCCCACTGTCCCCATTGTTGTATGTGCTGGCGTTGGAACCATTAATATCTACAATAAGGAAGAACATAGATATAAAGGGAATATGGGTAGGAGATAGAGAACATAAGGTGGCGGCCTATGCGGATGACTTGTTGTTCTATGTTGGAAATCCTAGGATATCACTTCCAAATCTAATGAGGACACTGAAGGAATATGGAATATGGGAAAAAATTAACCCGACAAAAACCGAAATCTTAAATCTAAACCTTAAAAACAGTGAAAAAGAAAAAATACAAGAGGATTTCCCCTTTGTTTGGAAAGAATTAAAGTATTTAGGGGTAAAAATGTCCACCTCAATTAAAAACATGTATAAATCTAATTATATTTCATTATTAAATGAGATTAAAGAAGAATTAAAGAGATTGGGAAGTGGAAATCCGTCTTTGATAGGTCGCATAAATCTGATAAAAATGGTAATTGTGCCTGAAGTTTTATATAAATTTCAAATGATCCCAATCAAACTTCCAGAGGCATATTTTAAAGAACTCAAAAAAAATAACGAGATATATATGGAGGAACAAAAAACCCTAGAATATGTTATGAAATGCTGACTAGAAATAAAGAGAGAGGTGGTTTAGGTTTACCAGATTTTAAGAGATACTATAAAGCTGTAATAATTGCGAGAATTTTTGACTGGACTCATAATCCAGGGAAAAGTTGGGTCAAAATCGAAAATACACTGAGTGAAACAAATTTAAGTAGGGTTGTATGGGTGCCAGCACAATATAGGGGATTGGATGTTAACACACGTTTGTACACTGTAATCATCTTAAGAGTATGGGAAATATTACATAGACAAAAGGGTTGGGTTTTTAATTCACAGTTAATGTCACTAAGGAATACAGAATATTTTGCCTTGGGGAGAGAAGACATCACAGGGAAATGGATTATAAAGCAGGATGCGCAACTGAGAGACCTAATGGTGGGGGAGGAATTGGGATCATATAAGGAGCTGGTAAAGAAAAAAGAAGTTTTCAATAGAATGGATGAGATACGATATCACCAATTAAAGCATTTTGTTGGGAGTCTCCCGAAGCCTTTGAGAACTAGAAAGGATTGGAACCCATTTGACAGGTTGTTGGAAGCACGGGGTGACGGGAAACATGGAGTCGCTAAAATATATAAGATTTTCACTGAGTTAGACACGAGCACAAAACCAATATATATAGAGAAATGGGAAAGAGATTTAGGAAAGGAAATGGATGAGGAGATGCAGAGTAAAATATATAGATTAATTCACAAAAATATTAGTATGAGAGAGGTGGAATTAAATTATAAGTGTTTGGTAAGATGGCACATTACACCGAAAGTGGAGCACAAAATGAATGGGGAGATTTCACCAATGTGTTGGAGGAGCTGTGGAGAAATAGGCACGTTATATCATATATGGTGGAATGTTCAAAAATACAAATATTTTGGCAGAAAATAATTCATTTAGTAGAGAAGATCACTGAAATTAACATTAGATTAGACCCAGAGCTATGTCTTTTACATAACACAGAGCTTCCATTGAAATTATTTAAGGATTTGGGCATATGGCATTTTTTGAGTGCAGCGAAGAGCTTGATACCTAGGTTTTGGAAAAAAAAAGGAAGCACCGACAGAGGAGGACTGGATGGTTAGAGTGAATCAGATTTGTGAGACGGAAAGACTTTATTATATGCATATAGATAAGATGGAGTTATATTATAAAAAATGGAAAAAATGGGAAGATCATAGAGAGAAGGTGAAATATATGAAGATGTAATACCCCTTTAGATGGATTCCAGATATATTTTGAATGTTTTCTATAGTGTAGAAGAGCGAAAATGCAGAGTGGGGGGGAGGGAGGATGGGACGCGGGGGGGGAGTAATAAAGATTGTTTTTATCAGGTAGATAATTATGGTGGTAGAATGATATTGTTTTGATGTCTTTTTAATTGGAGAAAATGACTGTAATTTGTATTTGGTTGAAAATTAATAAACATTTATAAAAAAAAAATAGAATGCTTGCTTTTGGTGCAAGGTCTGACTCTAAACTGCAGGCAGCTCATCTATTTTTTGGCCTTGGAATTGGTAGCAGTTGGTTTCTGTGTTGCCTATCCCTCAGTTGGATTACTTTTGGACTTCCTGAAAGTTAGACTCCTGTGTTCCTTGTTGGATGAAAAAGAAAGATTTTTGTACTCCTGCAAAATCCTTTACCTGGAGTCCTTTGAGGGTCGCATGTCCTACACCGTTGTGTTTTTTGATCAGGCTCTTGATACTGCTTTGCTAAAAGATTGAGGTAGGGTATAACCTGTGCCCTTGCAGACTCCAAAATGGTGAGTATAAAAATCTTTTTTTTTTTTTCCTCCCCCCACCCCCCAATTTACTGAAAGAAGTTGCAACAACCTGTACTGACATGGCAGTTCAGGGGTATTTTTTAGAATGAGTGACTAAAAAAGGCATAAATTGTTTATGCTAATGTAAGCCTAAGTGAATGCAGAAGTGGGAATCCTGGGAAAGGTCTCCAAAGCCTGCACATGTCATTATGAAATAACATGAATAGCCAGGAGAGCCCCTTACACAAATATCCTTTCTGCACATTGTGCATCACAGAGTTGAAGTCTTCATTATTTTTAAGGTAATAACTTGTTTTTGTAGGCAATAATTGCATATAAAATTGTTTTATATTGTGGCTAATAGGGTATATAATTAACTGAAAATAACTACAGTTGAACTGTAAAAGATTCTTGTTAATGCTAAGTTGCCCTCTCATTTTCAGCTGTTATAATGACTCCAACAAGAGAGCTTGCTTTGCAAATAACAAAAGAGTGCAAGAAATTCTCCAAGCCACTGGGACTGAGAGTAGTTTGTGTGTATGGAGGAACAGGCATCAGTGAGCAGGTAACACAAAGAATGTAATCAACCCTCTGTAATGTCTTACTGATATTGTGGATAATTTGGTAACCAGTAATATACAGGGGTTAGACAAATAAATGGAAACACTACATGATTGGTTGGTTTGAAAGTGATGACACATTTCGTGTTGAAAGCAGAATTGCATCCGACTCCTCTGCCCCACCCCTCTGAGGATTGCAGTAATCTATTTTCCCCCTGGACCCGTATCCCGCTTCTTTGATGACTTTTCCGCCTTGCTGCCCTTCTTCCTCTCCTCTGAGCTCCCCACCATCATCCTTGGTGACTTCAATATCCCTCTCAATGTCAACAACCCGGCTACATCCAAACTCCTCCACTTAACCTCTTCATTTGCACGCAGTCCTCCACCCACACCGGCGGGAACACCCTGGACCTCGCTTTCTCCCATCTCTGCACCCCCCACAACCTCACTAACACCCCTTTCCCTCTCTCTGACCACAACCTCATTACCTTCTCCATCTCCCCGTCCTCCAACACCTCCCCCCCAAACGTCAAACCTTCACCAGCCATAGTCTCCGCAACCTGAACCCGGCCCCTCTCCACTCTGCAGCCGACTGTACGACAGTATCCGTCCACTGTCATGCCCTTACCTGGCCACTGCTGCGTATAACACGCTATCAGCTGCCCTAGACTCCTTAGCACCCTTAACCAGACGTAGCATTAGACCCCGACCGCTTCAACCCTGGCAGAACGACCACACTAAACATCTTAAACGATGCAGTCGCACGCTGGAACGATTATGGCGCAAAACCAAATCCCCTCAAGCATTCTCCCTCTACAAATCCACCTTCCTCACCTACACCTCCTCCCTCCAAGCCGCCAAACAAACGTACTTCGTAACCCTCAACAACACCCTCTCCTCCAATCCTCGCTGGCTCTTCTCCACTTTCAACTCCCTACTCTCTCCTCCCCCCACCCCCACCCAGTACCTCACTCACCGCCCACGAGATTGCCATTCACTTCCAAAATAAGATTGACGCAATCCGTAAGAACATTGCCAATGCTCCACCTACTTCCCCACCTAGCCTCCCTCCCACTACAACCCCTCCAACTCTCCCCTCCTCTGACCTCGCAACCGCCCTGCCCCCCACCACCCTTAACATCCCGCACACCATAACCCCCCCAACACTCCGCTCCTTCAGCCTTGCCACCACTGAGGAGGTCACCAAGGTCTTCAAAGAAGCCCACCTCACCACTTGCCCCCTTGACCCTGTCCCCACACAACTACTCCGGGCACCCTCCCTCTCCATCCTACGCTCCCTCACCCACATCTTCAATCTCTCCCTCTGTACTGGTGCATTCCCCTCCCCCCTAAAGCACGCGCACATCACCCCCATACTCAAAAAACCCTCCATGGACCCCACTGACCTGAACAACCTTAGACCCATCTCCCTGCTGCCATTCACTTCCAAGATCCTTGAGCGCTTAATCTACAATTGCCTAAGCTCCCACCTCACTGACAACAACCTCCTCGATCCACTACAGTCTGGCTTCCATCCCCTACACTCCACCGAAACCGCCCTACTCAAAATCACTAATAACCTGCTAACCGCCAAAGCTAATGGCCACTACTCATTCCTCTTACTCCTTGACCTCTCCGCGGCCTTCGACGCAGTTGACCACCCCCTCCTCCTCGATAAACTACACTCCCTCGGCATCAGAGACTCCGCTCTCTCCTGGCTCTTCTCCTATCTCTCCCAACGCTCCTTCAGCGTTACCTATAACGCTACCACCTCCCCCTCTCTCCCCCTCTCTGTTGGGGTCCCCCAAAGCTCTGTCCTCGGGCCCCTTCTCTTCTCCATCTACACCTCCTCCCTTGGCAAACTGATACACTCCCACGGCTTCAACTATCACCTCTACGCCGATGACACGCAAATTTACCTCTCCACCCCTCAACTCACCCCTTCAGTCTCTGCCCGTATCACCCACCTGTTGAACGACATATCAGACTGGATGTCGCTCCGCTTCCTCAAACTGAACCTTTCAAAAACTGAGCTCCTAATTTTCCCCCCAGCCTGCGCCCCCCCCCCCCTCCATCCCGACCAACAACGCCACCATCAGTCCCACCCCGCAAGCCAAAGTCCTAGGTGTCACTCTAGATTCAAACCTGTCCTTCCAACCCCATGTCCAATCGCTAGCAAGCTCATGCAGGCTCCACCTCCGTAACATCTCCAAAATACATACGTTCCTAACCCCAGACACTACTAAACAACTCGTTCACTCCCTCATTATCTCACGCCTGGACTACTGCATCTCCCTCCTCACCGGCCTACCTCATCACAGACTATCCACGCTTCAGTCTATCCTGAACTCAGCGGCCAGACTCATCTACCTTACCAACCGCTCCTCTTCTGCCACCCCCCTCTGTCATTCCCTCCACTGGCTCCTGATTGCCCAATGCATCAAATTCAAACTACTAACACTGACATACAAAGCCATTCATAACGCTGCCCCAAACTACCTTACCGACCTGATACCCAAATACCTCCCAACCCGTAATCTTCGCTCCTCACAAGACCTCCTACTTTCTAGCTCCCTGGTCTCCACCACCCACGCCCGACTGCAGGACTTCTCCAGGACTTCCCCCATCCTCTGGAACTCACTACCCCAATCCATCAGACTGTCACCTATCCTCCTCACCTTTAGGCGCACCCTGAAAACCCATCTCTTCAGGGAAGCCTACCCCACCCTCACCTAACTGCCGATCTCCTCCACTCCTCATACCACTCCATCCCTCACAGCCACTTCCTCCTGTGCCACTATCCCCTCCCTCCTAGATTGTAAGCTCAAAAGAGCAGGGCCCTCGAACCCCTCGTGTATTGTTTTGTTACTGTATTGTCTCATGTACTGTCCCCCACTATAATGTACAGCGCTTGGCAAACCTTTTGGGGCTATATAAATACTGTATTATAATAATAATAATAATAATGTAACATTCTTGTGATGAGACGCCTAGCTAACAGGCGAGAAGCCTCACTTTTGTCCTTTACTGTGTGTGCTGCTAGTAATAGGGAGTCATGTCAGAGCTTACTGCGCTTCAAAGAGGGCACGCAGTGAATGACGAAAGTGAGGTTTCCCACCTGTTAGGTGTTTCATTACACAGCTGAAGCAAAAGAATGTTACATCACTTCTGCTTTCAATGTGAAACACGTCATCACTTTCACACTTGCAAATAATGTAGTGCTTCCATTTTTTTTGTTTAACCCCCCTGTAGATCCCTTTTTTATCATTTTGTTTTTATAGTTAAAGGGAATTACTTTATCTTTTGAGCAACACAAGAAATCTTATACCTCTGGGTTATACTTTCACTTACAGTAGGAATTGACACTAACAAAAAAAAAAATGAGGGCCAGCCCTATATATAACCATGCCTACTACCAGTATGTGTCAGATTTTTGCTTGTATCTTAGGAGGACAGTCTCCTTTTCTCAGCTCTGCTGATTTATAACTTAAAGCATCGGAAAACGATAAAAACCTGGCCGAGACATAAATTACCAGCCCTTGGTTATTGTATAACTCTCCAAAACTTTAAGTAAAAAAATAATTGCTAACTTAAAAAATTGATATGCTGACCAGTAATAATATCAATTGTAAAGTAAAAATTATTTTCCTTGTAAATCAATACAAATAAATTCCCTCTCAAAAACTGGCCAAGATAATACAACCAAATACAAGAAAAAAACACTCCTTTCCCCCTCTCTTGTATCCTGGAACCAATTGTCCATCTATAAATGCATATTTTAAATGGGTCGAAAAAAAGACACTAGTCCATCTAGTTCAACCAATGAAACACACACAAATATCCTCCATATATAGTGTCCTATACTCACTTAATCCGGAGGAAAGCAGAAAAAAATAAAAATAAAGCATGATCCAATTCACTCTAGTGGGGAGGAAAAAATCCTTCCTCATCCCCCATGAGGCAATCGGATATTCCCTGGATCAACTACCTCAGGTATTATTACTTCAAAAATTTAGTATCTATTTATATTTTGTGCATTTAGGAATGCATCCAGCCCTTTTTTTTTTTTTTTTCCTTTTTAAATCTAAGCTGGCCAGAACCAGTTCTTGAGCTAGTCTATTCCATATATTTACAGCTCTTACTGTGAAGAAGCCTTTTCTTAGTTGGTGGTTAAGTCTCTTTTCCTCCAGATGTAGAGAGTGCCCCTTGTCCTTTGTAATGACCTGAAAATGAATAACACCAAGTTCACTATATGGACCACTTATGTATTTATACATGTTGATCATATCCCCCCTGAATTGCTTCTTCTCAAACTAGAATAAATTCAGTTCAGCTAATGTTTCCTCATATATCCCTCCATATCTCCTATCAGTTTGGTTGCCTTTCTCTGCCCTTTCTTCAGTTCCCCAATATACATTTTGGGAACTGGTGGCCAAAATTGAACTGCATATTCCAGATGAGGTGTTACCAAAGACTTGTACTATTTAGTCTATGATCTACCAGAACACCCAGATCCTTCACTACCGTTGACTTTCCAAGCTGTTCTCCTTTGTATGATGCATTCTTTTAGCCCCAAGAGCATAACTTTACATTTATCAACATTAAAGTGATACTAAAGGTTCCTTTTTAAATAACAAAACGTATCATACTTACCTGCTGTGGCGGAACCGTTCCGCCTGGGCTTCCTCATGCGGAGCAGTGCGTCTCAGCCAATGGTCCCCTTTTCCAGCGAGGCTTCCAGTGCTCTGCCAAGGCAGGTAATATAGCTCAAAACACTCCCTTCCCTGCTCTCCCAAAACAGGAGTCTGAACTTCGTGTAGGGTGAAAATGAATGACTCTTTATTAAACACAGTTCAGTATATGCAACTTCACCCCACCAGGCAGCCTGGCACCAGGTTTTCCCCACCCACAACAAACCCTACAATACAACAATACAGTATAAACTCTATTAGAGGTGAATGACTACAAGGTCACATTACCCTAAACAAACAGTGTAGAATGTCTGTGAAACATGTCCAGCTTTAAAAAGGGAAGAAAACCAGAACAGAAAGGGCAAAATGGTATCACAAAGGGACGGTTTGTCACACCTGCTCTGTGCAATGGTTTTGCACAGGTGTTGAGGTTCTGCAAGTCCCATGTGGCCTTGCAAGGCTCTGACAACCACAGGCAAAACTCCCAGAGGCAGTGGCATGATGGGATTTGTAGTACTTCAACAGCTGGAGGGCAATAGTTTGGAGACCCCTGATCAAACTAATGCATTATATTAAAAAAAAAAAACGCTTTATTATACATATATACAATTACAAAATCAATCCTAGGCTCCATACCACCCTGTCAATATTGCAAATGTATTTAACATTCTCATTTATCCTTGAACTTGTAAATTGTGTGAGACGGATCCCGGATTCTGTAATATTGGCTATGAGCAAAAACGTGGTGCAAAAAGTCCCTAAATATGATCCTTCAGGAAAGGAATATGTTCTACTTGTATCATTGGCTGGAAACTAAACTATAAATGTAAGATTTCTCTTCAGTAAAGTGTTATATCTGATGCATATCCAAATGTGTACTCCATCTTCTGGATCTAGCCCGTTAGCAATGTCATCCATCATATTCACCATCAGGCCATACAGGCACACCCCTCCCTCCTCTTCTGCCTGTTCTGTCAGAGAGTACCCATAGACAGTTGCAAGCCACATGTACTGTCAAACCAGGTTTCTGATATTCCCACAATCAAAATTCTCCTCATGTATCAGAAGTTCTAGTTCTTTCATTTTATTATCCAGATGTCTAGCATTTGTACATGCCTTTTTATTTGTACTTGTACATATTATTTTTTTTTTTCTTTGCACACCTCTGGCACTTAACCTTTGTTCAACACACACACACCTACACACCTTTGTTTAACCAATTCAATACTGGGCAATTTTACACCTTCCGGCCCAGGCACTAAAATTTATCATTTTCTTCACACAACTAGAGCTTTCTTTTGGTGGTATTTAATCACCACTGGAGTTTTTATTTTTTGCTAAATTAACAAAAAAAACACAAAAATGTTTCTTTGTTTCTGTTATAAAAGTTTGCAAATTAATAATTGTTCTTCATAAATTTAGGCCGAGATGTATTCTACTACATGTCTTTGGTGAAAATAACCCAAATTAGGATGTATTTTTTAGTTTGTAGGAAAGTTATAGAGTTCACAAACTATGGTATAGATCTGAATATTGATCAATCCTGAAGTACTGGCAGCCAATCTAATTTCTTGAGGTCTAAGAATGTCAGAACAGTACAGATATCCCCCAATTGACCCCTTTTTGCAAAGTAGACAGTCCGACGTACTTCATAAGAGGCATGGCGAGTTTTTTTGAAGTGCAGGAGCGCAATCTGCACATGTGCGGGAGGACGCCGATGACATTTGCCGTCCGCCATTCAGCTATAGGACGGGCGGCAAATGGTTAAAGGCTTCTCCAAACTTCTGGCCATCTTCTCCCCCAACAGAGCTGCTGTGCCCTCCCCATGTAAGTGCTGGCTGACTCTGCTGTATAGCCGGTAACCAACCCCAAAGTTAGTCCAGTTCTCCATAAACCCAAAACCCTCCTCCTTGCACCAGTTCTTGAGCCACTTATTTACCTCTCTAAGCTCCTGCTGCCTCTCTGGTGTGGCCCGATGTACAGACAGTATTTTAGACTGCTACCTCGGAAGTCCTTTTCTTTAAATCGACTTATGGCCAAAGATTTTTTTGGCCTTCTTTTCTGGGTAACAGGAGTGCTAGCACCTGCTGTCAGCTGATGTCAAAGCCAGTCCAGGCTCTGCAGGGATCCCAACAATGTCTGAATCCACCCAGATGCCTGATTTAGCAGCTGACCCAGCCTCTCAGCATGCCGCTGAGAGTCTGAGCCAGCCGCCTTCTTCACAGCCTTGTGCTCCAGTCAGCGTTGGAGGGGCAGAGCAGAGTTCCTTTTATTGTCCCACTTGCTATATCGGGTACATAATAATGGAACCTTTCCTGGTCAGGTTTAATTTTTTTAGGTGTGTGTTGTACAAATATACAACAGGACTCCATGTCATTCAGATTTCCAATATTAAAGCTCCATTCACATCTGTGCATTCCAGGAATGTGTTTCTAGAATGTTCGAAAAACACGTGTCGCACTTATGGTACCATTTTTGTGAAATACACCGCAGTTGTAGCTAGGAAATACATTGTAAAACATGCAAACTGGAAAACGGCAGAATGCTTCATGAGCTACTTTTCCACAGGTAGAGCAGCCCATTCAAGTGCATAGGTTGTTGTACAGAAATAGCACCAAAAAACCCTACACAAAAAGTGCAGGTTATCGAGACGAGCAGGTGGGTCCTAATGAGGTTAAGCATTCACTGCTTTGTTGTGCGCAACCTGTATACAGTGAAGGAAATAAGTATTTGATCCCCTGCTGATTTTGAAGGTTTGTCCACTCACAAAGAAATGATCAGTCTAAAAATCGAGTGGTAGGTAGAATAGCAACAAAAAAGAAATGCATGTCTAACAAAGTATGCCCTGATTTGCATGTTCATGAGGGAAATAAGTATTTGATCCCCTATTATTTAGCAGGATTTCTGGCTACCAGGTGTCTTTCATACTTGTAACAAGCTGAGATTAGAAGCGGTCTCTTAAACGGAGTGCTGCTAATCTAATTTTGTTACCTGTATAAAAGACACCTGTCCACAGGAGCAATCAAACAATCAGATTCCAAACTCTCCACCATGCCAAAGACCAAAGAGCTGTCCAAGGATGTCAGGGACAAGACTGTAGACCTACACAATGCTGGACTGGGCTACCAAGCTATTGCCAAGTATCTTGGTGAGAAGCTGACAACAATTGGTGCAATCATTCGCAAATGGAAGAAACACAAAACAACTGTCAGTCTCCCTAGGTCTGGTGCACCATGCAAGATCTCACCTCGTGGAGTGTCAATGATCATGAGAACAGTGAGGAATCATTCCAGAACTACACGCGAGGATCTTGTCAATTATCTCCAGGCAGCTGGGACCACAGTCACCAAGAAAACAATTGGTAACACACTATGCCCATAAGGATTGGAAACCTGCAGTGCTCGCAAGGTCCCTCTGCTCAATAAAGCACATGCCCAGGCCCGTCTGAAGTTTGCCACTGAACATCTGATGCAGAGGAGGACTGGTTGAAAGTGTTGTAGTCAGATAAGACAAAAATTGAGCTCTTTGGCATCAACTCAACTCACCGTGTTTGGAGGAGGAGGAATGCTGCCTATGACCCCAAGAACATTATCCCAACTGTCAAACATGGTGGTGGAAAGATTCTGCTTTGGGGGTGTTTTTCTGCTAACGGAACAGGACAACTGCACCACATCCAAGGGACGATGGACGGGGCAATGTACTGTCAAACCTTGCCAACAAGGGATTTGCCACAAAGTACTAAGTCATGTTTTGTAAAGGGGATCAAATACGTATTTCCCTCATGAACATGCAAATCAGTGCATAATTTGTTAGACATGCATTTCTTTTGAATTTTTTGTTGCTATTCTGTTTCAGTGTTACAATACACCTATCATTCAATTTTTAGACTGATCATTTCTTTGTGAGTGGGCAAACATTCAAATCAGCAGGGGATCAAATACTTATTTCCTTCACTGTAACATGAAAACCCTGTTTAAGCTGGGGAAGGATGATCTCTCCTTTGACTTGTTCAGTTGTTTTTCTGCCATTGAGGTCTGATTTTGGGCTCATTCACATCATGGTGCAGAGTTTTGCTGCACGCAGTCTGCAAGGGCACAACAAAATCCGTTATTTTCTATGTGCCCTGTTCACACCACAACACTAGTATCTCATGCAGATTTTTTTCTGCGCAGAAATCTGGAACGTGTATAAAAATCATTGCAGCGCGAATGATGGATGTAAACTGCTGTCTCTGCAAGTGAAATCTGCATGCTTCCGATTGCGCATCGGATCAAATTCAAAATCCTAACACTGACGTACAAAGCTGTCCACCATACTGCCCCGAACTACATCACTGACCTAATATCCAAGTACCGCTCAGCACGCACACTCCGCTCCTCACAAGACCTCCTTCTCTCTAGTTCCCTGGTCTCCTCCTCCCATGCCCGCCTCCAGGACTTCTCCAGGGTGTCACCTATTCTCTGGAACTCCCTGCCCCAACCCATCAGACTATCACCTACTCTCCTCTCCTTTAGGCGCACCCTGAAAACCCATCTCTTCAGGGAAGCCTACCCCACCCCCTGCTAACTTGCCAACCTCCTCCACTCTTCCTACCACTCCATCCCCCACAGCTATCTCCTCCTGTACCACTATCCCCTCCCTCCTAGATTGTAAGCTTGAAAGAGCAGGGCCCTCAATCCCCTCATGTTTTGCATTGTATTGGTATTGTTCTGTCACATGTTCTGTCCCCCTTTGTAATGTACAGCGCTGAGTGAACTATTGGCGCTTTATAAATACTGTATAATATTAATAATAATGTCAGTTTCTATCAGTTTTTCTGCACGTATGGTGTGAACGAAGCAACAAAGACTCTGGGTAGAAACGCCTGCTCTATTTTATATTAGAGGGCTAGCATGCGGACCACAGAGGCAAATGAGGGCTTGTTTAAAACAAATGCCTTTTACTGCTTGTTTAGAAAATGTAAATGCTTTTGTGTGCATAACCTGGGCACAGGTTCACTTTAATAAATGTTTTTTTATGTGCTTTTGCTGAGCATTTTTTGTTTTTTGTTTTTCTTAAAGATTGCTGAATTAAAACGAGGTGCAGAGATAATAGTTTGTACCCCAGGTCGAATGATTGACATGTTAGCCGCAAACAATGGTGAGTTCACTTAATCTCCTTTCTTAATGTGGTATGTATTTTTCGTACACTTATTGTAATGGCAAGCTTTGTTTTCCCTATGAGCCACCATTTCAAAGGTAGGCCAAGTGAAAATTTGGACTTTTCCAAAAGGCATGTTGTAGCATTCACAAACACATAGCACTGCACTACAGTGTAAAAAGCCAGATTTTGTAGTGGTAAGGCTTCTCTTTGGTTAAAATAACACAAACCTTTTAAAAAGCCATCCTTGGATGGTTTCGAAACAATTGGTTTTGACCATAACACCGTGTCCGTTTCAAAGTAAATGGATTACAAACTAGTGACATCCTTTGGAGCCCAGTGTCTGCTAAACATAGTCCGACTGGTTGAAAAACATCATTGTTATTTGCTTTAAAAAAAGCACAATTGTAAAAAGTGTGTAACCATTGGGAATGTTGTTAATTTCCAAATGTTTGGCTCCTAAAATGTGATCAATCCAATCACGGTAAATAAAACAGCACAACTGACATTTTTCTTTGCCAGATCTTTGTTGAACAAATGGTTTAAAAAGAGTGTTGCCCATTAGAGCAAAGTGACAGTGTCTGTGAAAATACCTGTTGCTTCTGGATATGGGGGAGTACTTGGCCCCCTTTACTTTGTAACCTTCCTGACAGCTAAAGTATGTGCCTCTTTTTATGCAGAATTCTGTAAAGAATCTCAGGTAATCTGTACTTTCCCCATGCAGCACAGCAAGTAAAAAAAGCAGCTGCTAAAGTAAACTCTTTGGCTCCAAAAACTAAAAGTACTGATAGTATAATCAGACACAGAAACGGGTTACTTTTTTTTTTTTTTTTAGTATTTTCGGTATTGTCCTACAGGTTTTCATATCACAAATATATATTACTGTATGTGTGGATCACATACACTGTAAACAGTGAATCTTCCTTACCCTCTTCTGTGATGTCAGAAACTAGAAGTGGCAAGGATTTAGTCACTTCTAGTTTCGGTTTGTTTGTTTTACCGACTTGTAAAGCAACCAATCAAACTGATCTTGGTTTGATCAGATGCTTTGGAGGCCAGAGGAGAGGGTCTAACAGCCTCGTTCTTCATGCTCAAATGTAATTGCAAATTTAGGTCCCACATGTATATATATAAGGGGCAATCACACCACACATGTGAGGTATCGCAGCGAACATCAGTGCCAATACCGAGTACTTGCATTTGTACTCCTGCAAATGCACCTGATACAAAATGAATGGGCTCAAATCACACTGCAAAGAATTGCATACGATTTATATAGGAATGCAGTGCGATTGTGAACCCAGACTTGCCATAGTTGCTTTGAGCTTGAGTTCACACAGGAGTTGTGCTGGAAACTTCCCTGCATGACAAGTTGCACAAGCAAAGCTCCGGCTCCCGATCTGACTATAGCTTGGGCTTCTCCTGCCTCTCCCATGGCTTTATTTGCTGCATTTACAGCAGTTCTCTTCCCCCAGCCCTAGCATTTCGAGCCAACCACTGGACCCCCTCAATCCCCCTCAATGCCACAATCCCCCACTGTCAGACACTGAAAAGCCTCTTTACTGGTCCAGGGATTTGAAATACTGGTGGCTTTCTGTCCTCTCCTCGCAGTGTTTGACAGTACAGGCTAGACTGCTTCTGATTGGTTAGCACTGTTCATCTGATGGTGCTAACCAGTTAAAATCCCTTGGGTCTTTACTGGCTAAGCAAGACAGATAGGAGATTAAGCCGCGGGGGTTTCAAATCCCCAAACCGGTAAAGCCATTTTTCAATGTGTGGCAGTGGGGGATTGCGGTAATCTAGGACAGCAAGATTGGAGGGGATGGGTGGGGAGTCCAGTGGATGGCTCGAACCGCTAGGGGCTGGGGGGAGAGAGATACTGGAGATGCAGGGAATAAAGCCGTGGGGCAGGCAGAAGGAGCCCAAGCTGCAGCCGTATTGGGAGAAGGAGCTTCGCTAGTGGAACCTGTCATGTATGGAGGTTTCCTGCACCACTCGTGTGAACTCAGTCTCAGTCACTATGACGTGCCTGTGTTCACACAAGAGCTGACCGAGGAATCACACCGCATTCCTGTTCAAATTGCATGCAATACTTTCAGTGCGATTTGAGCTCAAATTGCACCACAAAGTTATCAGTACTCCTCGCCAGTAAAAAAAAAACCCAGTATTCATTTACTCAGCATAACTTCCATATTTTATCAAAGAATTGAGTATTCTATTGTGTTTAGTGTTCACTTAAACTTACCTTTCCAGAAATGTTGCCATTTTATTCTCTAGGGAAGTAATTTTCTAGCAAAAAAAAAAAAATATGCAGATTTTTACATGTATGAGAGAAATGTCACAATTGGCCCTCTTTGAGGTAGTTAAAGTGGTGTTCCAGCTGGAAAAACCCCCCCATAAAAGTCAGCAGCTACAAAAACTGTTTAAAATACAGCCACCTTCCTGTCCCTCGGTCTAGTGGTGTCCTTCCCACCGCTGGTTTCACTGGCAGTCTTCTCTCCTTGCCAGTGCCCACTGCGCATGCGCAAGAAGCTGCGATTTGTGAATGGCCCCGTAGTCTTGGACCTGTCACGAGGGAGGACAAGGCGATCACAGCGGAAGTGGGAGAGGGTTCCTGTCAAACTCGGGTAGCCGCTAAAGTGACAGTGGGGAAAAAAAAGTAAAAACACACTGAGAAAACCCACTGATGACCCAGGATTGTACAGCGGTGCAACGTCGGCACTGAGATTTCACCCCAACTAGTGTCATCCAAATGGACATTCTCAAGGATTCTCAAGGTCTGACATCAACCATCTTCTTGTAGTTCACTTTACCCAACCTACAGGAAGGGACAGGTTGCTCAGCTATGTTGCCATAGGGCTAAATCACCACAGAAACATCCCAAATATATTCAAATCGGATAATAAAATGCTGGTAGATCCGAAACCTCTCTAGATGAAGAAAGGATGAAGCACAGTCCAGCATTGATAACCATGGTAAAGAAAAAACGCTCATACATATCAAAGGTCAACCTATACACTGAAGGAAATAAGTATTTGATCCAGTGCTGATTTTGAATGTTTGCCCAATCACAAAGAAATGCTCAGTCTAAAAATCAAATGGTAGGTGTATTGTAACGCTGAGAGACAGAATAGCAACAAAAAAATAAATGCATGTCTAACAAATTATGCACTGATTTACATGTTCATGATGGAAATAAGTATTTGATCCCCTTCACAAAGCATGACTTAGTACTTGGTGGAAAATCCCTTGTTGGCAATCAAAGAGGTCAGGCGTTTCCTGTAGTTGGCCACCAGGTTTGCACACATCTCAGGAGGGATTTTGGCCCACTCCTCTTGGTGGTTGACGTTTGGCAACTCGAACTTTCAGCTCCCTCCACATATTTTCAATCGGATTAAGGTCTGGAGACCATTGCCATGCTGGAACATCCATCCACGGCCCATTTTCATATCCTGGCTGAGGGAAGTAGGTTCCTCACACAAGATTTGATGGTACATTGTCCCGTCCATTGTCCCTTGGATGTGGTGCAGTTGTCCTGTCCCATGAGCAGAAAAACACCCCCAAAGCAGAATCTTTCCACCACCATGTATGACAGTTGGGATAATGTTCTTGGGGTCATAGGCATTCCTCCTCCTCCAAACACTGTGAGTTGAGTTGATGCCAAAGAGCTCAATTTTTGTCTCATCTGACTACAACACTTTCAACCAGTCCTCCTCTGCATCAGATGTTCAGTGGCAAACTTCAGACAGGCCTGGACATGTGCTTTATTGAGCAGAGGGACCTTGCGAGCACTGCAGGTTTCCAATCCTTATCGGCGTAGTGTGTTACCAATTGTTTTCTTGGTGACTGTGGTCCCAGCTGCCTGGAGATAATTGACAAGATCCTCGCGTGTAGTTCTGGAATGATTCCTTACTGTTCTCATGATCATTGACACTCCACGAGGTGAGATCTTGCATGGTGCACCAGACCTAGGGATGTGGTGCAGTTGCCCTGTCCCCCTAGCAGAAAAACACCCCCAAAGCAGAATGTTTCCACCACCATGTTTGACAGTTTGGATGGTGTTCTTGGGGTCAGAGGCAGCATTCCTCCTCCAAACACGTTGAGTTGATGCCAAAGGGCTTTATTTTGGTCTCATATGACCACAACACTTTAAACCAGTCCTCCTCTGCATCATTCAGATGTTCAGTGGCAAACTTCAGACGGGCTTGGACATTCGCTTTCTTGAGCAGAGGGACCTTGCGGTCACTGCAGGATTTCAATCCTTGTTGGCGTAGTGTGTTACCAATTCTTTTCTTGGTGACTGTGGTCTGAGCTGCCTAGAGATCATTGACAAGACCCTCACGTGTAGTTCTGGGATGATTCCTCACTGTTCTCATGATCAACGACACTCCACGAGGTGAGATCTTGCATGATGCACCAGACCTAGGGAGACTGACAGTTGTTCTGTGTTTCTTCCATTTGCGAATACACCTGGTAGCCAGAAATCCTGCTGAATGATAGGGGATCAAATACTTATTTCCCTGTCTCTCAGTGTTACAATACACCTACCATTCGATTTTTTTTTATACTGATCATTTCTTTGTGAGTGGGCAAACATTCAAAATCAGCAGGGGATCAAATACTTATCTCCTTCAATGTATATATACATACACATATAAATACATACATACACACACTCTAAGGAAAATATTTATTTGACCCCTGCAGATTTTGTAAGTTTGCCCACTTGCAAACAAAATGAGGGGTCTATCATTTTTATCATAGGTGTATTTTAAATGATAGAGACAGAATATCAACCAAAAATCCAGAAAAAACAAATAATGCAATGTTATACGTTTAGTTTCAGTTCAGTGAGTAAAAATAAGTATTTGATCCCCAAGCAAAACATGACTTAGTACTCGGTGGAGAAACCCTTGTTGGCAAGAACAGAGGTAAGACGTTTCTTGTAGTTGGTTATCAGGTTTGCAGGGATTTGATTCACTTTTTTTCTACAGATCTTCTATAAATCCTAACGGTTTCTTGGCTGCCGCTTGGCAACTTGAAGTTTCAGCTCCCTCCATAAATTTGCTATAGGATTAAGGTCTGGAGACTGGCTAGGCCACTCCATGACCTTAATGTGCTTCTTCCAGAGCCACTGGGTTTTGGGTCATTGTCATGCTGGAAGACCCATCCACAACCCATCTTCAGTGTTCTGGCTGAGGAAGGTGGTTTTCATCCAAGATTTTAAAATACAAATACATGTCCCCGTCCATTGGCTCCTCCTTGCGGCAAAGTTGTCCTGTACCTTTAGCATTGAAACTGCCCCAAAGCATAATTTTTACACCTCTGTGCTTGACTGTAGAGATAGTGTTCGTAGGGCCATAGTCGACACTTTTCTTCCTCCAAACATGGCGAGTCGAGTTAATGCCAAAGAGCTCAATTTTGGTCTCAACTGACCACAGCACTTCTCCCAATCCTTTTCTGAATCCTTTAGATGTTCATTGACAAAAGTCAGTTGGGCCTGTACATTTGCCTTCTTGAGGAGGGGGACCTTGTGATCCCTCACTTTTCTCATGATCTTCCTTGCCCCATGAGGTAAAATCTTGCATGGATCTCCAGACCAAGGGTAATTGATTGGTATTTTGTTTTTTCTTCTATTTACGAATAATCACTCCTACTGTTGTTGTCTCCTTCTCACCAAGCTTCTTGCTGATGGTCTTGTAGCCCATTACTGCTTTGTGCAGGTCTACAGTCTTGTTCCTAACGTCCTTTTGACAGCTCTTTGGTCTTGGTGAGGTTTGAATGGAATGGTCTTGGTGAGGTTTGAATGGAAGAAAGAGATTCGGTGGACAGGTGTCTTTTATACACATGATGAGTTCTCCTTAGGAGAACCTTCTTAAATTGACAGGACTAATCTGTATACGACACATGAGCACGTAGCCAGTCTGTGGGAGCCAGAATTAGTGTTGGTTGGTAGGGGATCAAATACTTTTTTTACTCACTGAACTGTAACTCTGTTTATAACATTTGTATCGTGTGTTTTTTTTTCTGGATTTTTGGTTGATATTCTGTCTCTATCATTTAAAATACACCTATGATAAAAAATTATAGACCCTTCATTTCTTTGCAAGTGGGCAAACTGACAAAATCTGCAGGGGATAAAAAAAATATTATTTTCCTCAGAGAGTGGGCGTGTACATGTGTATGTGTGTATACATGTGTTTGTGGGTGTATATGTATGTATAATATATGTGTATATGTATGTATAATATATATGTGTGTGTGTATATATGTATGTATAATATATATACAGTTGCAAGAAAAAGTATATGAACCCCTTGGGATTACGTGGAGTTTTGCATGAATTGGGCATAAAATGTGCTCTGAACATCATCTAAGTCACAACAATAGAAGAACACAGTCTGCTGAACATAATACTACACAAACATTAGATGTTGCTATGGTTTAATTGCACATAACATGTAAACATTCACAGTGCAGGGAGGAAAAAGTATGTGAACCTTTGGACTTAATAACTGGTTGACCCTCCTTTGGCAGCAATAACCTCAACCAAACGTTTCCTGTAGTTGCAGATCAGGCCTGCACAACGATCTGGAGTCATTTTAGACCACTCCTCTTCACAAAACTGTTTCAGTGTAGCAATATTCTTGGGATGTCTGGTGTGAATCGCTCTCTTAAGGTCATGCCACAGCATTTCAATGGGGTTGAGGTCAGGACTCTGACTGGGCCACTCCAGAAGGCGTATTCTGTGCTGTTGCAGCCATTGTTTTGTTGAATTACTTGTATTCTTTGGGTCATTGTCCTGTTGCATCACCCATCCTCTGCAGAGCTTCAGTTGGCGGACAGATGGTCATATGTTTTCCTGCAAAATGTCTTGATAAACTCTGGAATTCATTTTCCCATCAATGACAACAATCCGTCCAGGCCCTGAGGCAGCAAAGCAGCCCCAAACCATGATGCTCCCTCCGCCATGTTTTACAGTGGGGATGAGGTTTGATGTTGGTGTGCTGTGCCTTTTTTTCTCCACACATAGTGTTGTGTGTTCTTCCCAAACAACTCAATCTTGGTTTCATCTGTCCACAGTATATTTTGCCAGTAGTGCTGTGGAACATACAGGTGCTCTTTTGCAAACTTCAAACGTGCTGCAATATTCTTTTTGGACAGCAATGGCTTCCTCCGTGGTGTCCTCCCATGTACTCCATTCTTGTTTAATGTTTTCCTTATTGTAGATGTGTCAACAAAAATGTTAGCATGTGCCAGAGATTTCTGTAGGTCTTTAGCTGACACTCTGGGATTCTTCTTTACCTCATGCAGCATTCTGCGCTGTGCTCTTGCAGTCATTTTTACAGGACGACCACGCCTAGGGAGAGTAGCAACAGTGCTAAACTTTCTCTATTTGTAGACATTCTGTCTTACTGTGGACACATGAACATCAAGGCTCAAGGAGATACTTTTGTAACCCTTTCCAGCTTCATGCAAGTCAACAATTCTTGATGGTAGGTCTTCTGAGAGCTCTTTTCTGCGAGGCATGGTTCACATCAGACAGTGCTTCTTGAAACCAGTAAACCCAAAACAGGTGTGTGTTTTCTAAGGGCAGGACAGCTGTCAGCAACACATCCAATATCATCACACAGATTGGAGTCAAGGTTGGCTCACTCCTGGCTCCAATTAGCTCTGGGAGAAGTCATTAAGCTAGGGCCTCACATACTTTTTCCTCCCTGCACTGTGAATGTTTACATGTTATGTGCAATTAAACCATGGCAACATGTAATGTTTGTGTAGTATTATGTTCAGCAGACTGTGTTCTTCAATTGTTGTGACTTAGATGATGTTCAGAGCACATTTTATGCCCAATTCATGCAAAACTCCACGTAATCCCAAGGGGTTCACATACTTTTTCTTGCAACTGTATATATGTGTGTCTGTGTGTGTATATATGTGTACACACAAACACACACACACACACATATATATATACACATACATACGCTGGTGAACACAAGGTGCATATATTCAAAAACAGCAAAACAAATAAAAACAGAAAATAAAGCCTTGCCACACTGGGCATCTAACTGCAAACACAGGTTCCTATCTACCTGTCTGGATACAGCCTATCGCTGTTCAGACACAGAGTGTTCACACAGTCCAAAATCACACAGATTTACTCTCACTGCAGTATAGTTTGGTTGCTCCCCAGTCTGTCCTGCACAGCAAACTGGTTCCAGGTTGGAGCATCCTGGGAGCTTTATAGAGCCCAGAGCCCTTTAACTCACTACAGCTGAGCTAATGAAATAATCAGTGAGTCAAACAGGCTGACTACACAGCACAACAGGGGAAACAGTCTGTGTAGAGCATGAACCTGGGACAAATATACCTCCCATCCTGGACACATCCCTTAGTTCTTCCTGACCTTCTGTACGCACGCACGCACACGCACACACACACACACACACACACACACACACACACACTTTGTTGGAGAACATGAATGAATCATGCAAGCCTAGAAACACATCAGACAGGTCAGGGATAAAGTTGTGGAGAAGTTTAAAGCAGGGTTAGGTTCTTACCTTAAGATCTTACGGAGCATTCTTCAATCCATTATCAGAAAATGGAAAGAGTATGGCACAACTGCAAACCTACCAAGACATGGCCGTCCACCTAAACTGAGACGTCGGGCAAGGAGAGCTTTAATCAGAGAGGCAGCCAAGAGTGGTAACTCTGGGGCAGCTGCAAAGATCCACAGCTTAGGTGAGAGAATCTATCCATAGGACATCTATTAGTCGTGCACAAATCTGGCCTTTATGGAAGAGTGGCAAGAAGAAGGCTATTGTTGAAAGAAAGCCATAAGAAGTCCCATTTGCAGTTTGCGAGAAGCCATGTGGGGGAAGCAGCAAACGTGGAAGAAGGTGCTCTGGTCAGATGAGACCAAAATTGAACTTTTTGGCCTAAAAGAAAAAAGCTACATGTGGCAGAAAACGACACTGCACATCACCCTGAACATACCATCCCCACCGTGAAACGTGGTGGCAGTATCATGTTGTGGGGATGCTTTTCTTCAGGGAAGCTGGTCAGAGTTGATGGGAAGATTGATGGCGCCAAATACAGGGCAATCGTAGAAGAAAACCTGTTAGTTTGTAAAAGACTTGATACTGGGGTGGAGGTTCACCTTACTTCAGGACAAGACCCTAAACATACAGCCAGAGCTACAATGGAATGGTGTAGATCAAAGCATATTCATGTGTTAGGATGGCTTAAAGTCTAGACCTAAATCCAACTGAGAATCTGTGGCAAGACTTAAATTGCTGTTCACAGATGCTCTCCATCCAATCTGACAGAGCTTGAGCTATTTTGCAAAGAAGAATGGGCAACAATTTCACTCTCTAGATGTGCAATTCTGGTAGAAGCATCCCCAAAAAGACTTGCAGCTGCATTGCATAAAATCCCAATAAAATAAATTAACGTTTTTGGTTGTAACATGACAAAATGTGGAAAATTTCAAAAGGTGATCTTTATTTACCGTGGTTATTAATGCTGGACTGTGAGTATCTATATGGCTCTTTTGCTGCTGAGTGACTCTAGGGTGGAAGTGGATACACCTGGGGAGGATTTGTGCCTGAGAAACATACTGTCTTTTGTACCTGTAAGGCCTCTTTCATACTGGCGTTCTGTATGTCTGTTTTTCATCCATTCGTTGCCAGATTAAAAACGGACAGCAATGCATGCCTGTGGGCCAATTGATGATCCATGTATATCCGCATCTGTTTGTTTTTATTGTTTTGTTTTTTTTAATGGATCAAAGCCCCATTTTTTGTTATGTAAAAAAAAAAACTGAGGATAAACGTATGACAAATGGTCCGTTTTTGCATCCGTTTATGCATTGGTTGTTAGGAGAAGGTACCCCCCCGGCGTCCTAACCGAGAACAGCAGTCGTATACAATCAGGAGGCAGTGTGTACAGACAGGCTCCCTCGCTTGCTGGCACTGACTATCTTTGCTGGCTTTAATTATGATTGCTGGCTTTTTTTTTTTTTTTCCCCTCCTTTTACTTTATCGCACTGGAGAAGGAACTGCCGTTCAGCCCCACCACTGAAGTACACAATGGGTATGGTCACAGGTGATGTCACCGGTTCAACCCACCCTTTGTTTACTTTAGCAGCATGGCCGAATGACCGCTCCTTCTCCGGCTTTATGAAGTAAAGAAGCCTCTCTGTACACACTGCCCCCTTACTGTATACACTGCTCTTCTCCTCTCCTGCCCCTTTCCTTGCATGCATTGCCCCCCCCCCCCCCCCCCACCCACCCACCTTCACAAAGAGGACCTGTCACTTATATTCTAACACATAGGTGGCTATTGGTCCCCTATATGATAGCAATAAAATCATTTGTTTTAAGATAAAAAAATAATTGAGCCTCCTCACCCCTATATATGCAGTCATACATACAATAAATGCATGCGTTGGGACGCCTGTGTAAAAAAAAAAAAAAAAAACAGAAAAAGTGGTTAAGGACTCCAGCTAGTGGATGTAAAAAACGAATGTAAACCTGATGTAAACTGCTCCGTTTTTTCTTTGAAAAAACGTGACTGAACTGAGGAAATTAACGTGTAAAAGGGGCGTTATAATTTATGGTCTGGTGAGTATGCATTTGATTAATGTGGTGGCATTCAGTGTTTTTGTTACACTACAAGAACTGCTGGATGGTGCAAGATCTCTTTTTATCTGGCTATATGTGGAAGTTGATTTAAGAGAGACTTCATGTTTGGCACATTGAATACGCTCTATTTGGGTTTTTTTTTTTTTTTTTGTATGTTTTTGTTATATTCACTGGCACTGCATTTGTTTTTCCTTTTCAATCAGTGCTTTTTTCTGTTTAAACCATTTGTTCATTAACTATAGGGCAATTTAAAATGTGTGTTTTGTTAAAAAGGACAGACTTTTTTTATTATGGCTTATTCATTTAGATTACATTTTTTTAGCTATCATTGAATTGAACTGGAAAATTCTGGCAGCTTCACAGACTATATTTACCACAATTTTTCTTCAGTTCTTGATTAATTCCCAGTGGATTTAGTCCAGTGTCTCAGCTTGTAGGAAAGAAAGGCATAAGAATTTAGTATTATATATTTTGACGAATTGGCAACTTTTCGTATTATTACATTTTGGTTGAACACACCTGAAATAAGATTTGCAAGACTGAATAGGTTCATCCTTTTTTTTTTTTTTTTTACCAAAATAGTTTTAATGCAGAGCAGAGATCCCAAAATGTTATGCCACATTCAAACACAACAAATTGTGTAGAATTGTAAAACAATTTAATAAAGCAATTGTTTGATACCCCTTATAGAAAATTAAAAATAAAGTTAACACAACTACAGAACCTGATGCTGTTAGATCAGAGATCTCTCAAGAATTAGAAGCAGCCTAGGATTGTTTTTGCTTATGTCTGAAAATTACAAAGAAGAGCAAACACTTTAGGACAAACATATGTTCTAAGCTGCGCACCCCAATAAACCCTGCCATGTGCAATATTGTAGAGCACTGAGACCTAAATTAGCTCTGCATGCAGTTGGTGTCATATTGGGGAGTTTTACACTTTACAATATTTTCTGGAACAGCTATAGAACTCACAGTGGCTAACAAAAAAAATAAAAAATCCTTGCTATTACAATTAAACATTGAGGTTTTCTGGCTTTTATATCTGTTTGTTTTGCATGCTGAACTTGTCTATTTTTATCAGTCTTTTGTACCATGAAAAAACTTACTAAACTGTTACATTGTTTAACTTCTGTGGGAAAAAATATATCCGTGCAAGATATATAGAACTGGATTTCCAAGACTTCTCTTCTGAGGTAGGTTTATTCTGCCATTTTGTGAGGATGCAGTTTTAAAAAATCGAAAGATTGTTTTAGATATGGTAAGGCATTTAAGGTTGAAGTTTATTATAAGGTGATATGCTATTTTTCCACATGAAAACTAAAAAGCATATTAATGTAGTATGTTAATATGGTATGAACAACATCATGTATTCATTCTCCTTGTAAATGCTATATTTCATTATTTATTTGAATGTGGCAAGCTGGATAAAAAGAAAAAAAAAAAACATAATGCACATAATTCTTTTGCTCCTGGCTTGGGCACCAACATCTGGTAGAGTTGGCCTGTTCTTACAGCAAGTCATGTTGAGGCTAAGGTTTGCTGAACCATGAATGAGGCTACAGCCCAGGTTGAGTAGTTGAATTGTAAACAATATGGTATGTCCAAAAATATGTAAACATTTTATTGCCACAGTACAAAAGCCAGATATAATTTCAAAGGTTTCTGTGTGTTGTCAGTGTGACTGATTACCCTTTTTTGAGGCATGTTTTCTTATACTGTACTGTGTTCCAGAAACTGGATCTGAGTTTTAATACCATTGCTACTGTTATTTCAGGCATGTCAAGATCCAGAATTTATTCTTCACAAAACATTGTAGTTGTGTTTGTTCATTTTACTAAGTCTAATTTTAGTTCAAGGAAAATTAATACTGATAAAGTCAGGGTGCTTTAAAGTGATTCCTTATGCACACTTGATGCTTTTACAGCTGTTCCTAGGGACATCTGGCGGTTTTTGTTTTTCTTGTTTTTTTTTTTTTCCTTCCTATCTCTGTAACTCTCCAGCATGTTAGCCTTATGTGTCCATGCATACATAAAATTTTAGAGGCAGAAATAAAAACACACTGCTAGTGCATCCATGAGCAGCGGAGTTTTGGCAAAAATAAGCTTGACGCATGTAGAAGAGTTTAAACGTGCTTTAAGAGTTTGTGCAATAATTCATTTTAATCGCCAGAATAAATTATGTATTCCCTCTAGTGAAATGAATTAATGCCCAAACACTTGACATGGGGAAACTCCGCTAAACATGTTACACACTTTTACAAAAGTAGTCTTTTTTTTTTTTCAAAATGCTGCTGCCAGGTGGAAGGCTTCTAGGAGCATTAAAGAAAACATCCTGTGTGTGTGAGGCCTAAGTTTTTCAAATATATTTAGTTTTGCATGCTATCCCAAACAGAGAGGTCTTTGTCTGTCCAGGAACTTCAGCTCAATTCACTGTCCACTGAAAGCAGCAGTCTTTTTAAAGCGGCCTGGCACACTCCCTGCTTTGTCACATCTACAGCTCAGGAATACTCGAACTCCGTGCTGAAAGCTGACACTGGAGAAATCACTGCTGTTACACAGAGTTCAGCAGTCTTTAGCTGAAGCTTCCGGAAAGGCACAGATTTTCATGCTGAGCATAGGGAAGCTATGAAAAAATAAGCTTTGCTAAACTTAGTTTTAAAACACCCTGACTTTTAGTAACAATCAAAATATGAGGTTGCAGTATACAAGAAAAGCAGACTATGAATTAAGTTTACTTTTTTTAAGGATCTCTTTTTATTGAATTATTCAATTTTGGGTGAATGCTAGCAGGATCATGAATCCTAAAACTCACAGGGATTCTTGAGGGGAAATATCTCTCACCACCAAGATTATAGTGCAATCCACTGTAATGTGCAGTACTGTACTTGGATCATCCTAATTTCCAGGAGAGAATTCTAGCTGGTGCAAGGTGGCAGATGTGACAAGAAACTGGAGCCAAGATCTCAAGTGAGGTTTTTTTATGCCAGGTTTCCTTATGAGTTTTAAGCGTTTCAGATAATTGCACTTGCAATCATTTACCCAAGCATGTATCTTTGGCTGGTCTCACCTTTAGGCTCCATGCACACTGGCTTAAAACATTGCTCCTAGAGGAGTTTAGCATTTTGCCTGTAGAAGCAAGTAATGTTATCCTATGTGTCTATGCACATTAAATAGTCTAGAGGTGTGTTTTAGGCTCAGAGACTGAAAAAAGCCCTTCTGTTTTGCGTTTTTGAGTGTTTTTCTGGCAGAAAAAAAAGCTAAACGCTAGTACAAAATAATGCTCAAAATTTTTTTTTTTTATTCTTCCAAGAACACTGGCATTCTTTTAAGCCAGTGTGCACGGATCTTTAATTATGAAGGATTAAATGTTAGGGGCTTTTAATTTCCACCTGAATTGACTTCCTACTACATATGAAAATTGTACAATCAGTTCCATAGGGCAACCAGTGGGCAAAGTGTGTTTGCTGAATCTGGGACACAGTGTGAGCTTTCTGCCTTCCACACATGCGCTGTAATCTCTAATATGTTCTTTCCTAGGTGACTGCTGTCATAAAATGCCTAACGTGGCTCCAGGCTCCACCTCAGTCTTAGTTTTATGATGTGTGCTTGGAGAGGGCTGAATTTTGCAGGTCCTCGTAGCCATGAGATGGTACGCAAGAGTAGGCACAACTCAGCCAGATATCAGAGGGCTTAATATACAATGATATGAGACTTTCCTAGCAAAGTGAAGTTTGTTATGCTAGGTTTAAACACTTTGTTTTACTAAATTATTTGAAACATCTTTTCACAGTCACTTTATGGATTTTTAACAATCCTTCCCTTATCTTTCTTTGTGATTTTCCCAATATACAGGTCGAGTAACCAATTTGCGACGGGGTACTTATGTTGTTCTTGATGAAGCAGACCGAATGTTTGACATGGGCTTTGAACCACAGGTAAACAGCAGGACATTAACAAACAACAAAGCGAATAGCATCATAGCAATGTATTCACTCATTCTAACCACATCAATCACAACATTTTGATGCCTGAACCTAACCATTAGAAACTGATATTTGCAGCTAACCTCTTTGTCAGAAAACCAGCGCTTAATTTCAAGACCACTTAAGCTTGAAAAAAGAAAAATATTATATATACAGTGGGGATCGAAAGTTTGGGCACCCCAGCTAAAAATTTGTATTAATGTGCATAAAGAAGCCAAGGAAAGATGGAAAAATCTCCAAAAGGCATCAAATTACAGATTAGACATTCTTATAATATGTCAACAAAAGTTAGATTTTATTTCCATCATTTAAACTTTCAAAATAACAGAAAACAAACAAATGGCGTCTGCAAAAGTTTGGGCACCCTGCAGAGTTAATATCTTGTACTGCCCCCTTTGGCAAGTATCACAGCTTGTAAACGCTTTTTGTAGCCAGCCAAGAGTCTTTCAATTCTTGTTTGAGGTATCTTTGCCCATTCTTCCTTACAAAAGTCTTCCAGTTCTTTGAGATTTCTGGGCTGTCTGTCACGCACTGCTCTTTTAAGGTCTATCCATAGATTTTCAATTATGTTGAGGTCAGGAGATTGTGAAGGCCATGGCAAAACCTTCAGTTTACGCCTCTTGATGTAATCCCCCGTGGATTTCGAGGTGTGTTTAGGATCATTATCCATTTGTAGAAGCCATCCTCTCTTTAACTTCAGCTTTTTCACAGAGTTACCATCCAAAATTTGCTGAAATTTTATTGAATCCATTTTTCCTTCTACTCATGAGATGTTCCCTGTGCCACTGGCTGCAACACAACCCCAAAGCATGATTGATCCAACCCCATGCTTAACAGTTGGACTTTTCATTAAATTCTGTGCCCCTTTGCTCATTCCGGCCAAAAAGTTCAATTTTAACCTCATCGGTCCACAGAACTTGTTTCCAAAATGCATCAGGCTTGTCTATATGTTAATTTGCAAAGTTCAAACGATGATTTTTGTGGTGAGGACGTAGAAGAGGTTTTCTTCTGATGACTCTTCCATGAAGACCATATTTGTACAAGTATCTCTTTATAGTGGAATAGTGTACCACAACTCCAGTGTCTGCCAGATCTTTCTGGAGGGATCGTGCAGTCAAACGTGGGTTTTGAATTGTTTTTCTCACAATCCTGCGAGCTGTTCTGTCTGATATTTTTCTTGGTCTTCCAGATCTTGCTTTAACTTCCACTGTTCCTGATGACTGCCATTTCTTAATTACATTCCGAACAGAGGATATTGACATCTGAAAACGCTTTGCTATCCTCTTATAGCCTTCTCCAGCTTTGTGAGCGTCAACTATTTTCAGTTTCAGTTTTCTAGACAACTGCTTAAAAGAACCCATGGTGCTGATTGTTGGGGCAAGGTCAGATGAGTCTGGGCATTTAAAACCTTTGAGATTGACATCACCTGGTCTTCCCAGATGATGATTGAGAACAATCCATGACACTGGCAGGTCTCAGCTTGGCAAAGGGGGCAGTGCATGCTATAAATTCTGCAGGGTGCCCAAACTTTTGCAGATGCCATTTTTTTGTTTTCTGTTATTTTGAAAGTGTAAATGATGCAAATAAAATCTAACTTTTGTTGACATATTATAAGAATGTCTAATCTGTAATTTGATGCCTTTTGGAGATTTTTCCATCTTTCCTTGGCTTCTTTATGCACATTAATACAAATTTTTAGCTGGGGTGCCCAAACCTTCGATCCCCACTGTGTGTGTGTGTGTGTGTGTGTGTGTGTGTGTGTGTGTGTGTGTGTATATATATATATATATATATATATATATATATATATATATATATAATTTTTACACAACCCTGGTTTTCTCCCATTTGTATGTTATGAAAAATTGGCCCTGTTGTGTGTTTTTTTTTTTTTCCTTCCCAATGAAGCCCTCTGCACATTGTAATTTGTCAGTGAACACTGCCCCCTGTCAGAATTTACTGATTAACTGCAGATCAAATGAAAATTTGCCAGCAAATCCATTCAACAGATTTAACTATCAGCTTCTGTCAAGCAGAGAAAACTCCACAAAGAATGAAATTTGGTCAGTCTCTGCTGAACAGCTCGAATTTTGATCCGTGTGTACCCAGCTTTAGGTAGACTCGTACAGTAGGCCACAATTTCAGGTCATCAGGGTGCTCTGCAAAAAAAGTTAAAAAATTGTGTGGGCACTTAATGATACAGTGCAAAATGAACCAACTGAACCCCAAATTATGCAGTTCCACCATATACAATAATGTGCAAAACCCCTGGTCGCCAAGAATCCCCCCCCCCCCCCCCCCCCCCCCAGGAAGTCCAACAAATAGTAAATATCTCAGCATCCAATCAAATGTAAAGTCCTCGATCAGTACCGCCACGTGACTTTGAAAACGGTGACCTCCTCTTCCTCTTTAATCCTCAAGGAAAATATATAAATCGCACATAGTGCATTATCTTTGCCACACAGTGAAAAATAAACTACAAACCACTCACTTTCTGATAAAATGCGTCAGTGTTGTCAGACGCAAAGCCGGAAGTTGTGTGGTGGCCATTTTGGAAGAGGTCCGGTCCTTTGAATTTGTACCAACACTGATATACATACTACAATTGTAAGCGCTTTTTCATTTAATAAATTCTTAATACCTTGATATTTTACACGATGACTGCCTGTTCTCTTTGATTTATATATTGTGACGGGAGAGATCAGACTGATACTGGTTGAAGAGGACTCCAATTGTTTACAGCCTGTTTCTTTTGCAGTTGGGTAAGGTGCATGGAATGTATGGTCATTGAGTATCTATGATTCAAAAGATTGGTGGTCAGTGGTAACAAGGGAGCACTGTGTGGCACGTTTTGAAGATATGTATAACATCACACAATATGCATTTCAGTCTCTTGGAGGAAATGGTTGTCCATGAGGAAGAATTTTAGAGGAAGCATTCACGTCTTGGGAATTTGAATGAGCAATCTAGGAATTACAGACACAAGACATACATTGACACTTGGTGGTTTTGAGCACTTTAATGTGAGTGGTTTGTGGTTTATTTTTCACTGTGTGGCAAAGATAATGCACTATGTGTGATTTATATATTTTCTTTGAGGATTAAAGAGGAAGAGGAGGTCACAGTTTTCAAGATTTATTAATTTAGAATATACAAGTTTTGGATAATTAAGAAGTCACGTTGGGTTACTGATTGAGGACTTTACATTTGATTGGACGCTGAGATATCTACTACTTGTCGGACTTCCTGGGGGGAAGGGATTTCTTGGTGACCACATTGCACATTGTTGTATATGGTGGAACTGCATAATTTGGGGTTCAGTTGGTTCACTTTGCACTGTATCTTTATGATTGGACGCTGAGATATTTACCACTTAAAGATATATGCAACTCATTATAGAAATCCACATAGGATCCATAACCACCTCATACTTACAAATGAGATCAGTTGCTAGTGAGAAGAATAATAAAGGATTCCAACAGCGCAGTCATATTTTTACTCTGAGAGACTGATATGTAGTTTTTCAACCTTTTTTGGCCAGGTAAATTTATCTCCATCACTTTCCTTCTTTAATGCAGCTTCTGTGCTATGCAGCAGTAAAAATTGTTAGCTACAGTGCATTCATAAAGTATTCAGATGCCCTTCACTTTTTTCATTTTTGATAAGTTGCAGCATGATACAGTGTTAAGTTTATTTTTTTTCTCATTAATCTACACTCCGTACTTGATTGGAGTCCACCTGTGGTAAATTAAATTAGACATGATTTGGAAAGGCCTCACAGCTGGCAATGTATACTGTCAAATGAACTTCCTACAGAGTTCAGAGATGGGATTATTGCAAGGCATAGATCTGGGGAAGGCTACAGAAAAATTTCTGCTGCACTGAAGGTTCCCAAGACCACAGTGGTTTGGAATAACCAGAACCCTTCCAAGAGCTGGTTCCCCAGCAAACTAAGCAATCAGGGGAGAATGGTGAGAGAGGTGACCAAGAACCCGATGCTCAATCTAAGCTCTAGAGATTCTGTGGGGAAACGGACGAAGTTCCAGAAGGACAACATCTCTGCAGCCTCCCACTTTATGGGCTTTATGGCAGAGTGGCCACACAGAGGCCTCTCCTCAGTGTAAAACATATGAAAACCTGTTTGGAGTTTGCAAAAGCGTTTCATTGTTCCTTGGATGATCTCATTCATCATGGGAATATCATGGGGAGGGGCGCGCAAGAGTACCTTCCTCCTTTAGGCCCAGAAGCTTAAGGGCTCTCATCTATTTCAGCTTACAAGCGTCTTTTTCATGGTCAGAGTTCCTCTTCCAAGGACAGAACCACCAAACCTGCTTCCCTCACCAACAAAAACTTACTTGGCAGAATCCTTGCAGAGAAGCTCACTTCCAAATGATGATGCACTCCCACCTCAAGGTGTGGAGGCTCCTTCTTTCTTTCGGATCGATGGTTCGCGCACATTTTGGACAGGTGGGTCTTAAAAGTGTTTTTTCCGGTTACAAGATAGAATTTCAGTTCTTGCAGCTGCATAATTTATTTTCTTCCAACCTCCATCTGACTCTACAGCCGCTAGCCGACCTGCATTCTTCGATTCAGGGACTCTTGGATAAGGGTGTCATAGCTCCGGTTCCATCCTCAGAACAATTCAGGGGGTTTTATTCCAACTTCTTTTTTCAAAAGGACGGGGTTCATCGGATTCTGGACTTAAAGTCCCTTGACTCCTTGAAGGTGCTCTCGGTCTAGCCATCTCGCACCAAGGGGACCTCCTGCTTAGATCAACATTAAGGATCTTCACATCCCCATTTGTCATTACCATCAGAGGTTCCTTCTGTTCACTGTGGGGGAGCTGCATTTCCAGTTTGTAGCTCTTCTCTTCGGTCTGGCTTCTGCTCCATGGGTCTTCGCTGGGATCTTGGCGCCTGTGTTGGCTCTCCTGTGCTTATGGCAGATTTTGATTTTAGGGTACCTGCTCTTGTGAACTCAATCAGCCTTAGACTTGGAATGCGGCCATCAACACCCTAGAGAAACTCGGGTAGGCCCTCAGTCTGTGCAAGTCTGTCCTGATCCCCCTCCTTGCATCTGGAATACCTTGGACTCTTGCTAGATACATCCGTGGCAAAGGTCTTTCTCCCTAAGGAGAAACTCCAGAAGCTGCATCTGCACGTTCTCTGCCTCCTTTCCTTTCGGGTGGCATCCATTCCATGTTGCATGAGTCTAGGTCTCATGGTGGCTTTCTTCAAAGCAGTCCTGTATGCCCAACATCACACCAGACCTTTGCAGTGAGGGATCCTAACCAAGTGAAACAGAGTTCTGGGGTCTCTAAACTTCCCCATTCAACTGTCTCACCTGATTATGGCATTGCTGGATTCTCTCTCTACTTCATTTGTGCAAGAATTCTATCAAACCCCCCCCCCTTAACGTTGGTGGGTCTTCACCACAGATGACCGCCTGTTTGGCTGGGAGGGTGCTGTGATGGAGCACTTTTCAGTTAAGGGCCACTGGTCTGGAGGAATCCAGCCCTCCCCATCAGTATCTTGGAATTTTATTTGTTCCATCTCTTTTTCATTTAACAGCGCTTCGGGGGCTGTCTGGTCTGCATGCCATCAGATGACCCACAACAGTGGCCTACATCAACCACCAGGAGAGGCACCAAGAGCTCTGCTGCGACCTTGGATGTGTCGTGAAACCTCATGTAGATTGGCATGTCCTGGCCCTATCTGCGTTCCACATCCTGGGAGTAGACAACTGGCAAGTGGATGATCTCAGTCACCAGTCTGGACCATGGGGAATGTTCCTGACACCCTGAAGTGTTTCTTCAGATTTGTCAGTGGTGGGGCACCCCGGAAGTCGACCTCTTTGCCTCCAGACTCAATTGGAGGGTTCCCGGGATTGTGACCTGGTCCACAGACCCGTGTGCCGATGCCGTGAACGCTCTGGTAGCTCCTTGGCAGTAGTACTTCTTGATTTATGCTTTCCTGTCATTGAAACTCTTTCCTCAGATGCTCCCATGGAAATAGCAAGAGGACATCCCATTCATTTTTGTGGCCCTAGGTTGGCCGCACAAGGCTGCATTTGCAGATCTTATTCGGCTGGTTGCAGATTAACCCTGCCAGCTTTAGTCGGAAAGCCTTTCAGGTGGCAATTTGAGCTCCGCCTAGGGGTCAGTTCCTGTTGTTTTGTTGTAGGCCCACCCCTTTCTTTCAGTCTTTCTGGAGCTGCTTTGGGACATCCCATGTCCCAATTATCTTCCCTGACATCTGTACATCTTTGTCCTGGTGGCCATTTTGTTGTAGTCTGGGCTGCCTGCTGTTCCACTTCTCTTGCTGTGCAGTGCTTGGGATACGGTGGCCATATTTTTGGGGCCTGTAGTCATTTCCTGCTGGCAGACACTTTGTTGTAGTCTGGCGGCAGCCATTTTCTGGTGGATTGACTTGCTAAGGATGTCCCGTGGAAGGCAGGGAAGTGGCAGCCATGCTTCTAGAGCCATGCAGCAGTGGCTGCTCCACTTTTTCCTATAGCGGACTCCTGGGCTTCCTCTTTCCGTGTGCTCTGCTCCCTCTTCTGGTGGCCTGCTGTTGGTGCCCATCCCACGGTGGTGGTGAGTCCGTGTTTGGAATCCCCCTCTCTGCTGGTATTTTGTGGTGTGTGACCAGTTTTCTGGTGGTGCCTTTTTTCTTCTTGGGGTCCCCTCTCTGCATGCAATTTCAGGATCACACATCTCCACCTGATCCCCTCCTGGAGTCGGCAGGTCCCTCAGGGTCTGTTTTCTCTTGATGCACTGACGGTGGTCCTGAAGTCCTTTGTTTCCCTGATTGAGGTGGTGTTTGGATGTAAGACCAGCAGGAAGCATTCCCCCACCTGTTTCTTCAGCCTTGTCAGATCCTGAGTCCGGCTCTGCCATTGCAGATGCAGAGCGCCCTGTGGGACCTGACATCAAGCTTTCTGATCTTTCTGATCGTGAGGCTGATTCCTCTACTGCCGCAAGAAGCGCTGTGGGACCCACTTAAAACTTCATTGTGTGAAACATTGAAGCTGAAGGATGCAGCATAGACAGTTGCGGATGTGGCTTTTCCCTTTGGTACGCACAAGCCACCTTGTGCAGCTAAGGCGTTTCTTTATCCCGCCTATTTTGACATGTTTGTCTACAAGAACTGGAAACGCCTGACGTGACCCTTTGTGGTCCCCATACACTGCTGTGTGTTATTCCTTTGAGGAATCCCTTTTGAAGAAGTGCACCGCTCTGCCGGTTGTGGACCCTCCCTATTCCAGGTTGAATTAGGCAACCATTATCCCATTGGAGGAATCTCCCTTTTTAAAGGATCCGGCTGACAGAAAAGCAGAGCCTGCGCTATTTCTATTATTGCTGGATTTGGCCTTTTAGCCTTTGGTATCTCAAATGCTCACTGAATGAACTAAGCTTTTGCGCCCTGGCCTGGGTAGTGAGAAAGTTCCTCCTGCTTTCGTGGAACCGGCAGATCAGTTGAACCAGGGGCTTCGGTGTGTGTGCATCTTTAAATACGGCCCCTTTGCTTTTCAAGCTCTTTCTCGGTGGTGGTGCTTTGGTACGTACTGTGGCTCAAGTGTTGGTCTGCGGATAAAACATCCAAGACTGCGCTCACCAATTTGCCTTTCCAAGGCGACTGCCTGTTTGGGGCTACCTTGGATAGCATCATTAAGAGTCTCAAAGAGGGGAAGAGCACATTTCTTCCACAGTCTTTTTTTTTGTGCACCCGGACCCACGGACAATGCCAATAAATTCTTCAAGCCCTTCCCAGGAGGTTTCAAGAGTACCTGGTCAGGCAAACCTTCCAAGTCCTCTTCAGCTTGAAGGTTTGCCCCTACCTGTGTCTTGGGTGGGGGACGTTTTCACTGGTTTGCAGCCCCGTTGACCACCTTAGTTTCCGATAGGCGCGTTCAAAAGGTAATCCTTTAAGAGTACAAGATAAGAGTTTTACTCCTGTCCTCCGGAAAGATTCTTTCCTTCCAATATGTGTCTCTCTCCGGATAACCTGCAGGCTCTCTACTGGCCGTGCAGGATCTGCTAGTGCAGGGGGTAATCGCCTCGGTTCTGGCCTCAGAATGGTTTTGAGTGTTTTATTCCAACCTGTTTGCCGTTCCAAAAAAAGGAAGACAAGGTTCACCTGATTCTACATCTCAAGGCCTTGAATCTCTGTTTTAGTGCAAAAGTTCAAAATGATTGCCTTCCTACATCATGGGAAATTCCTGGCCTCTATTAACATCAAAGATGCCTACATGCACATTCCAATTTGTAGACAGCACCAACTTTTCTTCCGATTTGTGGCTGGGAGGTGCATTATCAGGTTTTCATCAAGGTGATGACCTCCTGCTATGGGCAGAGGCCTCCTTGGCATTACGGGACAACGTGGTGATCATGATCGATACCTTCCAGGCTTCTGACCTACCCAAAATCTGCCCTCACCAGGAAGTTGAAATATCTGGGTCTGACGATTGACTCGATGCTGTGTTTGCCGCCTCTTGTCCTGCAGGCTCTCTTCTCTCTGTCCATGCATGCTGGTTCTGGGCCTGATAGTGTCTTCCTTCAAGGCAGTTCCATATGCACAGTTCCATACGAGGATCCTCCAGCAGGAGATCTTTTTGAAGAGGGATAAGTCACTCAACAGCTTGGAGAGACAGATCTTGGTCGGGAGGCCAGTGGGTCCTTGGCTTGGTGGCTTCAGTCTCTGGCCCTTCATGAAGGAAGATCTTTTCTTCCTTTGTTTTGGATGGTGGTCACGACGGATTACTTGCTTTATGGATGGGGAGGAGTTCTGGTGCCAAGGTCGGGTCACGGTTGCTGGACGCAGGAACCCAGATTGCTGATCAATGTACTGAATTTTCAGGTGATCAGGCTGTGTCTGAAGCAATGGACGGAGCATCTTGGGGGTCCGAATCCAGCCAGATAATGCCACGGCAGTGTAAATCACTGGGGTGCTGAAGGCTTCTGGCATTCTCAGGTGGGCGGAACACTACGTGCCGGTGCTCTCAAATTATCTTAGTTGGCAGGAGCTGGATCAAAGAGTGGTCCCCACATCTGGACGTGTTTCATCAACTGTGTCTGTGGTGTGGCGCTCACGACGTGGTGACTCCAGTATTGCCTCCTTAACGCTTTCCCTTCTCTCAAGATTTTTCCACGCCTCTTACGCAGGAGGCAGAAAGACTTCCAGTCATTCTGGGGACCCCAGATTGGCCCTGCTGGCACTGGTACTCTGATGTGGTGCAACTGGTCACAGATGAACTTTTGGAGACTGCCTCTCTGGAAGGATCTGCTGTCCCAAAGACCGATCTTCCACTCTGGTTTACTGTCTTTGGCTTTAATGGTTTGGTGTTGAGAGAGAGGCTTGTCGGGGTCAGTGATCCCAACTATGCTGAAGGCACGGACGTCTATCTCTAGAAGGATCTACTATCATACCCGGAGGGCGTACATGGTGTGAGACGGCGGGCATCCACCCAGTTCCTGTTCAGTGGCTCGAATTATGTCATTTCTTCAATGCGGTGTAGATCAGAAGTTAGCCTTGAGTGCCATCAAGGGCCAGGTGTCCACTCTGGCGTGTTTTATTCAGTGTCCCCTAGCCACGCATTCTTTGGTTCGTACTTTCATTCAAGGGGTTCAGCACTTGGCTTCTCTGGTGTGCTCTCAGTTGCCGCTGTGCGACTTGAACCTGGTTCTCTCTGCCCTCTAGAAGCTTCTGTTTGAGAATATTTGGGAGATATCCTTGCTTGCATTGTCACAGAAGGTTTCATTTTTAGTGGCTATTACCTCTGCATGCAGAGTGTCAGAGCTGGCGGCCTTATCCTGTCATACTCCTTATTTGGCTGTTCACAAGATAAAGTGATTCTCTACCCATGCCTGTTCTTTCTGCCGAAGGTTGTCTAAGATTTTCATTTGAATGAAGACATTGTTCTGTCTTCTTTGTGCCCCAGGCCTTCACATCCCAAGGAGTTTGAGTTGCACACCCTGGATGTTGTTTGGGCGTTCTCGGTTGTATCTAGCGGCTACAGAGCACTTTTCAGTGGTTAGACGTTTTTTTGTGATCACGGACGGGCTAAGGCTACTACCATCTTCAGACCTACCCCCTAAGGGTCAGGTTCCTCCCTTTTCATAACGGCACACTCTACTCGGGCGCTTAGTACATCTTGGGCCTTCCATCACTATGCATCGGTGTCTCAAGTTTGCAAGACGGCTGCCTGGTCGTCAGTTCACACCTTCACAAAGTTTTACAAAGTGGATGTCTTGGCATCTTCGGATGCTTGTTTTGGCCACAAAGTTTTGAAGGCAGCTGTTTGAGGGGTCTGTTCCCTCTTGAGGGGGGGTGTATTTCTAGTTGGGCTCTTGTGTTCTTGCTGAGCTCCTATTGGCCTGTTTTGATTTTTTTTTTTGGCCTTGGGTTTTCCCACCCCTCACTTTTTTGGCACTGCTTTGTGATGTCTCTGTGGTCTAGAATATGAAGAGCTGTCTGTCAATAAAAGTAAAGGAAAACTGGATTTTTTTTTTTTGGTTACTGCAAAATCCCTTTATCGGAGTATGATACTTCTGACACTGCTTGTTACAAAACTGGATGCTTATAGCAGATAGGGGGTTTTATACTGCTAGGACTACCCATCGGTGTTGCCAAGTTTATTTTTTGCCCAGTGTCCTACTCAAGTAGGTGGGGCTATGACCCTATGGTCTAGAATATGAAGAGCTCTGTGCATCAATGAACTCAGAGAAAGGGATTTTAAGATAAGTGACAAAAAAATCCTATTATTTGGTTTACCTGCAAAGTCTTTCTTGGAGTATATCACAGGACAGAGACCCCTCCCCCCCCCCCGTCACTCTTTCTTTGTGGTTCATAGCTTGCCAACTGGGGAGGGGTTATGCCTGGGAGGACTTCCTGTCTTCTTTTTTTTTTTTTTTTTTTTTTTTTGCCAGTGTCTAATTATCTGAAGATGGCAACATAAACTTATTTGTAATGAATGTTAAGGCGCTCTGTGTCCCCCGGTGTACTTAAAGAAAAGGATTTTACAGGTAAACCAAATATCCCATTTTAATACATATCTGCATTACAATGAGTTATTTTAACTATTTACTTGGAGTTCCACTTTAAGATAAAAATCTGTAGGGTCAACCACCTTATTTACTATCTATTCTGTAAAGCATTTATTACCAATTTGTAAGATATTTATCCAATTTTATCCAGGTCATGAGAATCATTGACAACGTTCGACCAGATCGTCAAACAGTTATGTTCTCTGCTACATTCCCAAGGGCCATGGAAGCTTTAGCACGAAGAATACTGAACAAGCCAATAGAGGTCCAAGTTGGAGGCAGAAGCGTGGTGTGTTCTGATGTTGAACAGCACGTGGTTAGTACTATGACAATGCTTGTGATACAGGGCAACATACAATTTTGTAGAATATATAAATGGCACAAGAGTTGCCTTATTTTACTTGCAGGCTTGTTATGCTAATATCTGTGCTTGCTGGTGCATCTATCCTCACAGTGATGAACAGAACAGTTAGTGAAGAATAATGTAATATGCATTGTGGACTTTGGCTTTAAATAAACATTTTAATAAACAAGTTCACTTTAGCAATGTCCATGGCCTTAATATAGAAATTTCTGCACGTTTCTGGTCATATCATGGCAGCCAGGCCCTGCCTTGTGCTAAACTGTTGTTTTCTCTTTCTTTGGCAGTAGTGTATGCATCCTATGTTCCCAATGTGGCCAAATAAATGCAATAAAGGGCCATACTTATGCATTGCCTATAAATTGTATCTGCCTGAAAAGCAATACCCAGTGTTGAAGGACTTCCAATAAGATATGCATGTCACTGGGATAACCCCTTTCTCGATCACCTCAGGGACACAGCCCATTTCCACCTTCCTGGCCACACAAGGATTTGCACACACCCTATAAAAATTGCAGAAAATATTTACACAGGCACAATTTTAATTTTTTTCAGGTATTTACCAAAACATATTCAAGCTTTAGTTATTTAATGGATATGGGCTAAAAGTGCTCACTGTCAGGTTTACTTTGATCCAAATTTGTACATCCAAATTGGAAGAAGGGTTTAGGAATTACAGCTCTTAGGAATAGCTATCCCCCCATTTTTTCAAGGGACCAAAAGTATTTGGACAATTGAATATAATTAGAGATGAGCGAATTATTCAAAAATTCGGTTCGGCTGATTCGCCGAATTCGGCGAATAAATTCGCTTCGAGCCGAATATATTCGCTGCGAATTTAACTTATAAAAAGGGTGTTTCTAGGCTTCAGAGAGCCTTTATATTAGTGCAGAACACTGTACCTTTAATTTAAATGCCCTTGGAGTCTGCTGGGGAAGAGAAATAATACTGTCAGTCAGTATGACATGCAGATGAGTGCCGTCGATCTTAGAATCACCGCACACTTCACTCATTTGGGCAGTCACGGGGCCAAAACCAGAGTGTGGAGCCACAGTGTGGCAGTGGAGGCAGCAGCAATGGGAGGCCATACAGCACCCTATGACAAAATGGAACCCACCAGCAGTGTGAGGAGACCTGAAAGTGGCACATGGCAGAGTGTGGCGATGGAGACAGCAGCAATGGGAGGCCGTACAGGGACCCATGAGACACTCTGGACCTGGCAGCAGCATGAGGAGGCGGTACAGGGGCCCATGACAGATTACGGGCCTGGCAGCAGCATGAGGAGTCGGTACGGGGGCCCATGGCAGATTACGGGCCTGGCAGCAGCATGAGGAGGCGGTACAGGGGCCCATGGCAGAGTGGCGGAGCGTAAGCAGCTAAAATTGAAGGCCATACAGAGGCCTATGTTAAAAAGTCCCCCCAGCAGCAGCGTGGGGAGACGACTATCAAGAGTCCAATGGCAGAGTGGCGGAGCAGAAGCAGCTTCAATTGAAGGCCATACACAGGCCTAGGTTTAAAAGTCCCTCACAGTTAATTCCAATAACGAACTCTACTCCTCCGTGCAATCTACTTACAAGACCCTGGGCAGGTCTGGGTCCAATTTGTGGTAGAGACTGGTTTTGTTCAGCCATGCTTGAGCGAGTAATAACAGGTCTGTGCTGCCCTTTGGTGCCTGGCTTAATGCGCACAACACTGAGCGTCCCAGCGTTTGTCAACGATTTGCCGTTAAGTGATGCAAACCCGCTGAACCACGTTCATGAGGAGCCAATACAGGGGGCCATGAATCAGTATGGACCTGGCAGCAGCGTGAGCAGACGACAGAGGCACATGGCGCAGGGTGGCGGTGTAGGCAGCATTATTCTGAATCCATACACAGGCCTAGGTTAAAAAGCGGAAGCCGTCAGCAGCGTGAGCAGACGACAGAGACACATGGCGCAGGGTGGCGGTGGATGCAGCATTATTCGGAAGCCAAACACAGGCCTCGGTTAAAAAGCGGAAGCCGTCAGCAGCGTGAGCAGACGACAGAGGCACATGGCGCAGGGTGGCGGTGGAGGCAGCAGCAATGGAAGGCCATACAGCACCCTATCACAAAATGGAACCCACCAACAGTGTAAGGAGACCTGAAAGTGGCACATGGCAGAGTCTGGCGATGAAGTCAGCAGCAATGGGAGTCCGTACAGGGACCCATGACACACTCTGGACCTGGCAGCAGCAAGAGGAGGCGGTACAGGGGCCCATGGCAGAGTGGCGAAGCGTAAGCAGCTTAAATTGAAGGCCATACAGAGGCCTATGTTAAAAAGTCCCCCCAGCAGCAGTGTGGGGAGACGACTATCAAGAGTCCAATGGCAGAGTGGCGGAGCAGAAGCAGCTTCAATTGAAGGCCATACACAGGCCTAGGTTAAAAAGTCCCCCCAGCAGCAGAGTGGGGAGACGACTATCAAGTGTCCAATGGCAGAGTGGCGGAGCGGAAGCAGCTTCAATTGAAGGCCATACACAGGCCTAGGTTAAAAAGTCCCCCCAGCAGCAGTGTGGGGAGACGACTATCAAGAGTCCAATGGCTGAGTGGCGATCCGGGAAGTCAGCGTTGTGATTGCAGATGCAATGCAGAGATTCTACGAGGTGATGCCGTGGGTGCGAAGAAGATCATATACCGTCGTACTTCCATCCATAAGACGGAACAACCTGCGAACCGGGAGCTTTATTGCCCTGACCCGCTGAGCAGCTTCTGGGATACCCAAGAGTTTGGCTTCTGTGGGGAATATGGTTGAAAACTGAAACTTAAAGGCATGTTGACGGAAGGGCACCAGTGTCAGTGCTCCGGAGGGAATATAGCTTCAAAGCTGACACTTAAAGGTATATCGACGGTCAGAAACCACAGGAAGTGGAGCTTGCGTCTTAAATCGACTGAATGTGGCAGACGTGAAACGTCTACGGGCCGTATATGAAACGGGTTGTTCCTCTTTCTGGAATAAGTGTTGGAAATGGCCACTCTTTTTGGTGTGGCGTTTTGTCTATTTAATTCCGATAACGGACTCTACTCCTCCGTGCAATCTAGTTACGAGACCCTGAGCAGGTCTGGGTCCAATTTGTGGTAGAGACTGGTTTTGTTCAGCCATGCTTGAGCGAGTAATAACAGGTCTGTGCTGCCCTTTGGTGTCTGGCTTAATGCGCACAACACTGAACGTCCCAGCATTTGTCAACGATTTGCCGTTAAGTGATGCAAACCCGCTGAAACTGTACGTTTATGTCACTGGAATGCACTAATCACCCAAAAAATATTACCGCCACCCGGCGTGTATATGGATTTAACTCTTTGAACGTACAATAGTGGTTGTGAAGCAGAAAGTCAGTTTATTGTACACAATCGGTCAATTGCAGCTTGCCGTTGGCTGGAAACTGTACGTTTCTGTCACTGGAATGCACTAATCACCCAAAAAATATTACCGCCAGCCGGCGTGTAAATGGATTTAACTCTTTGAATGTACAATAGTGGTTGTGAAGCAGAAAGTCAGTTTATTTAGCACAATCGGTCAATTGCAGCTTGCCGTTGGCTGGAAACTGTACGTTTATGTCACTGGAATGCACTAATCACCCAAAAAATATTACCGCCACCCGGCGTGTAAATGGATCTAACTCTTTGAACGTACAATAGTGGTTGTGAAGAAGAAAGTCAGTTTATTGTACACAATCGGTCAATTGCAGCTTGCCGTTGGCTGGAAACTGTACGTTTGTGTCACTGGAATGCACTAATCACCCAAAAAATATTACCGCCAGCCGGTGTGTAAATGGATTTAACTCTTTGAACGTACAATAGTGGTTGTGAAGCAGAAAGTCAGTTTATTTTGCACAATCGGCAAACTGCAGCACCAACTGTGCATGACAGCCACCAAAAAAAAAAGGGTGTATGTCACTTTAAATTTTCGATTCTTTGATAGCTGTGTCCCTGAGTAACGATTCTGTGTCCCTGAGTAATGATTCTGTGGCCCTAAAGTCTCTGTGGCCCTAACGCTGTCCCTTAATACACACAGGTCTGTCTCACTTGAATGACCGGAGGCTAATGGAGAATTCTAAGATTGCCGCGATTTATAGCTCCACCATTACACAGTGCTGGCTGGCTGCTGATTGGCTAATGCGATCACATGTCATGAATGCATTATGGGTCAGCGCTCCTTGTCTGCGCGCCTTCCCAGAGATCCCCGCCCCATCTTCTCTGTCCATTTTCTCCGTGGCCACACATGTCGCCGCCATTTTTGGGAAAATTCGATTCGTGCATCCGAAGTTTGCTAATCTTCGGATTCGTCGCGAATAGAATTTTTCCAAATCTTCGGAACGAATACCACTTCGTCATGTTCGATTCGCTCATCTCTAAATATAATCATAAATAAAATGTTCATTTTCGATATTTTGTATTGAATCCTTTACTGGCAATGACTGCCTGAAGTCTGGAACCCATGGACATTACCAAAGACTGGGTTTCCTCCTTTCTGATGCTGTGCCAGGCTCTAACTGCAGCTATCTTCAGTTCTTTCTGGGGCTTTCTGCCTTTAGTTTTGCCTTTAGCAAGTGAAATACATGCTCAATGGGTTTGAGATCAGGTGATTGACTCGGCCATTGCAGAATATTCCACTTCTTTTCCTTCAAAAGCTCCTGGGTTGCTTTTGTAGTGTGTTTTGGATCATTGTCCATCTGTACTGTGAAGCGCTGTCCAATCAAACTGCATTTGGCTGCATCTGGGCTGACAGTATATCTCTAAACACTGCAGAATTCATCCGGCTGCTTCGGTCTTCTGTCACATCAATAAACACCAATGACCCAGTGCCACTGGAAGCCATGCATGCCCATGCCATCACACTGCCTCCACCATGTTTTACAGATGACATTGTGTGCTTTGGATCATGAGCTGTTCCAAGCCTTCTCCACACTTTTTTCTTTCCGTCATTTTTGTACAGATTAATCTTAGTTTCATCCGTCCAAAGAATGCTTTTCCAGAACTGATCTGGCTTTTTTAGATGTTTTTTGGCAAAATCTAATCTGGCTTTTCTATTCTTATAAGTGGTTTGCACCTTGTGGTGAACCCTCTGTATTTGCTCTTGTGAAGTCTTTTCTTGATTGTAGACTTGGACAATGATATGTCCACCTCCTGAAGAGTGCCCTTCACTTGTCTGGATGTTGTGAATGGGTTTTTCTTTACCATAGAGAGGATCCTGCGATCGTCCACCACTGTTGTCTTCTGTGGACATCCATGCCTTTTTATGTTGCTGAGCTCACCAGTGCATTGGATATTATTTTGTAGGGCTCTGGCAGTGCTCATCCTGTTTTTCCTGGCACAAAGGAGCAGATACCAGTCCTGCTGATGGGTTAAGGACCTTCTACGGCCCTGTCAAGCTCTCCTAGAGTAGCTGCCTGTCTCCTGGAATCTCCTCCATGCTCTTGAGACTGTGCTGGGAGACACAGAAAACCTACTGGCACGTATTGATGGGCCATCCTGGAGGAGTTGGACTGCCTGTGCAACCTCTGTAGGGTCCAGGTATCTCCTCATGCTACCGGTAGTGACACTGACCCTATCCAAATGCAAAACTAGTGAAATATAGTCAAAAAATATGAGTAAGGAAAAAATTGTCAGTGGCCTCTACCTGTAGAACCATTCCTATTTTGGGGGTTATCTCATTGTTGCCCATCTAGTGCACATGTTGTTTCTTTAACACCAAAGCATCTAAAACTGATTAACAACCCCCTCTGCTACCTAACTTACCAGATCAATATCCCAGGAGTTTAATTGACTTGATGCTATACTCTGATTAAAAAGTGTCCCCTGATCTCTTCATAAAAAGCATCTGATCGCACCTCATCCCAGTATACCGTTTGAAACTTGTAACGTTTATGTATGTTTATCCGGTCTTCAAGTGCATAAGATACCTAGCGTTATATAACCAATATAAAGTAGTAATGCAAAAAATTGTATAGTATAAAATAAACACATCAGGCTTCATTCACATAGGTGTAATTAAGTATACATTCAGGGAAAGGACTTTTATTTGCCTGCACGGGATGCACATGTGTTCGTGCATCTATGTTCAGGCAATTCCATTCATGTCTGTTAGGACACAGCTGCTGGTCCCAGTTTGACAGCTGGTACGGACCAACTTCTGTACAGCTGTCAAATTGGGACCTGTGACAGAATGGGATCGCCAGCAAATAAGGCCCTTCACATGGATGTACACTTAAGTACCCAATGTGAATGAGGTCTAGGATCAGTAAATAAATGTGCAGCCAAAAATTATTAATCCTCTTGTTACTAGTGACATTATGATGAAATAAATGCAGTCCAATATTACTGTATAAATAAAAAAAGTCCCTTTATAGAATTCCTGCTTCCACCAAAGAATATTTCTCTTTGCCAAATGAATCATTAAGTGAATCATCCCTCTTCATGGCATTCAACACCTCTGGGCCAAAAAGTGTCCTGGGCACATCCCAAGCAAAGGTTTTCTGTCAAGCAAAGAAAATGTATTTTTCTCAGAGCCAATGCTCGAGGATTGAGGTCAAAGAGACCACCCACAATGAGATTCTCCGTGAGAGTTTTAGGCCTCATGGTAGCCTCCTTTGTGCCATTTGCACAAATTTATTCAAGAATTACTTTTTCCTATTGGTCATCAAGTTATGATCAAGCGGGGGAAGGGGTGGAGTCATGCAGCAGTTGGTGATAAGCGGCTGTGGTTTTGAAATGACTCCAACATGCCCATGTCTTCCTGAATCTCTCGGGCAATCTTTTGCTACAGAGATGAGTTCCTCCATATGGGCAACTTTGTTTATACGCGCAAACCATTCCCGGACTGAGGGGATATGTGTTGAGCGCCAGTGGATTGGAATACACTGTTTTGCCGCATTCACCATATGCATAGCGAGTGATTTGCAGTATGTTTTATAGGGGAGCGAGGAGTGGAGGAGTAAGAATTGCGCAGGAGATAGAACTAGGGAGTAAGTTGTTAATTGAGCAATTATTGATTGAATTTTTTCCCAGAACGGTTGGAGCATTGGGCAGTCCCCCCATATGTGTAGAAGTGTACCAGTTGCTTGGCAGCATCTCCAGCAAGAGTCGGGGATGCTAGGATCAAATCTGTGGAGTAAAGATGGAACTCTATACTATCTTGAGTACAGTTTGTAAATTTTTTTCTTGGGTCGAAACACACATGGAACCTTTGTGTATATGGCCATATACATGGACCCAATTAGCGGAGGCCAGGTTTAGTTGTAGGTCATTACTTCAGGCTACGCAAGCCTTTCTAGACGTGACTTCATTTGTGTTTTCTAGGCATGTGTATAGCTTGGAGACCACATGTCTCTGTGGGGAATCTGTGGAACAGATTTTCTCAAATGGGGTAAGGGGTCTAGCAAGCTCTCTTGGACGTGATGGGCTATGTATAAAGTGATGGAGTTGCCTATACATCAATGGTGTCAAGTTTAGAGTTGGCCATTGGTTCAGGAGGCGTTATCTCGTCAACTAAGGTCACTAAACGCCGTACCCTGCAGATTGCTTGGCAATGTGAGATAGCAGCCAGCTGAGAGTGTGAGATGACATTGCATACGGATAATTACTATAACATAGTAGGAACATAAACATCACAGGTAGCATGCATGAATATTAATACAGCCTTATGTATCACACATACCCCAGCACCCCAACAAAGGGAAGTCAAACGGCCTTCGCTTGAGGATTAGCGGGAGACAGGATCAGGATAATTATCAGACATTATACCAGGAAAAATACGGTGAAAGCACTGAAGTAGAGAAGAGAACATCGCCTTGCGATGAGCCGGCGATGCTGGAAGACTATCCCCGATGGTGGGTCTGCGCCTGGTCGGTGAAGACGGAGGTCGGGGGGAGAGTCTACAATGTCTCGCTCCTTCAGAGTGTCTTGACGGCTGGGCTTCCATGCGGTCATCCACTGTCTGGGGTGGGAGACGGAGGTCCCCAAACCAATTGGGCAGATCCACTGTTGGGATGTCTAAGGTCTCGCAAAATGGTTGTACATCTTCCGGGAATCTCCATTCGTCCCAGGTGTGAAGCTGAAAGACCAAACGGAAATGTCCAGCGATACGCTATGCCACAGAAGCAAAGTAGATCAAGCAAGGGACATAAGTCCTTTCTGCGTTGAAGGGTAATATGTGAAAGATCTTGAAATAATTAAATTTCTGCTCCGTTGAAAATAATGCAATTTCTGTCTCATGCTCTGCGTAACAGCTCTTCCTTGAGTCGGAAATCCCCTAGGCAGCAGATTTAATTTCACGGGGGTTCCATGTCCCTGCTTTTAGGTGGAAGAGCCCTGTGGAGACGTTCAGTCTCAATAGGCGACTCCTGAGGTCTTTCAAGTAGATTGTTAAAAATGGTTAGGATCGTTTGTGGTAATTGACCCGCCTCGATCGCCTGTTACGCCACGCACCCTTAACTTGTGACGCCGTCCCCTGTTGTCCAGGTCCAACAATATGACAATCAATCTCGCGTAGATGCGTAGCATGCGTATCTACCAGTTGGCGCGCATCATGGAGGGCAAGATCCTGTTTTATGATTTTGTCTTCCAGTGCTTCCAACCTTTGTGCCACTGCCTGCATGTCAATATGCAAATCAATATGCAAATCAGCAATCGCTGCAGAGAGGGTCTCTTTTATGTCTAGTTCCGCAGCCTTAAGATCCCCCACAGTGAGAGGGGAGCCTGCAGAGGGATGTTCTGTGGCAGCTGGGCTCCTGCTACGAGAGCGGGATGCTCTGTGAGTGGAGTGGGAGGAGGCCGCAGTGTGCTCCAGGCCTGGGACCGGAATAGCTCCAAGATACTGTGGCTTAGGGGACCGCTCATCGGGCGGGGGGGACCGCGATCGTGGGGCGGCGGCTTTCCGATCCGCCTTCCCCATGGTAACGGCGGCTCTCCCTGCTTGCCAGTCTTTTTGGCTTTTGGGCAGTTCTGGAGGGAGCCACAGACCAAGAGAAGTGGGCTCAGCAAGAGAAAATTGTGCCCATCAATGTCCTGGAACTTTGGGCAGTTTGCTTTGCTGTGGCGTTTTGGACGATCAGGTTGCATGGATATCCGGGCAGGATCCAGTCCAACAATGCCACGGCTGTGGCTTATATCAACCACCAGGGAGGGACCAGGAGCCGGATGGCCCAGGTGGAGATGAATCGCATTCTAACTTGAGCGGAACTACATGTTCCGCTGTCAGCAGTTTAGATTCCAGGTGTAGGGTACTGGCATGCGGATTTTCTCAGTCACCAGCAGTTGGTTCTGGGCTAGTGGCCCCTGCACTGAGATATTTGTGGCAATTTGCCAGCATTGGGGTATCCCAGACGTAGATCTATTGGCATTCAGGTTCAACAAAAAGGTAGACAAGTTCGTGTCCAGAACAAGGGACCCGCACGCATTTGGGGTGGATGTTCTGGTGACTCCTTGGGACCAGCACACGGAGGATCACAAACGTTTTAATGAACGATCACATAGTTACAGCAAGGCAATGTTTTGGAGTCTCGCAGGACCCCTTCATCAGGCATGTGACCGGTTCCAGTCGACGGTTGCTGTAGCACCCACTTATACTCACAGCCAATTTTTACGCAGGAACGTGTGCGTTTTGGATTGTACACTTGCATCCTTTGGATCAGTTCTCCCTAATTAATGCCTTCCCCCTGATTCAGCTTCTGCCACGCCTTTTGCGCAGGATTCAAGAAGGAAATAAAACTGGTGTTTTTGGTAGCCCCAGCCTGGCTCAGGAGGGCTTGATATGCAGATTTTGTAAAACTAGCTGTGGACAGTCTTTGGGCTCTTCCACTCCAGCCGGACCTACTGTCTCTATTACAGAGTCTGGAAGTCTTACATTTCCTGGTTTGAGGCCAAAAGATGGCATTCCAGTAAATGTGATTGCGAGGATTCTTTTTTTTCTCCAGTCAAGTGTGGAGATTGGCCTTGGGCACCATTTAAAGGTCAGACTTCAGCTTTGTCCGTATTTTTTCAAAGGCCTATTGCTAAGCACTATTTGGTTCAGGCTTTTCTGCAGAGGGTCATTCGTACGGTCCCTTCTGTCAGGCCACACTTGTGCCCTTGGAACTTAAATTTAGTGTTCTCTCTCTTGCAGAAGCAGCCGTTTAAACCTATTTGCAATGCTCCACTAGTCCTATTAACTTTAAAGGTTTTTTTTTTGTATTGGTTTGGTTTTTTATTTAATTGCAATCACTTTGGCAAGAAGGGTGTCAGAGCTGGCGGCTCTTTCTTGCAGGGAGCCATTTTTAATCTTACTCCATAATAAGGTGGTGTTGCCTTCTTATCCATCCTTCCTTTTCTAAAGTGGATTTTAGCTTTCATTTGAATCAGGACATTGTCCTACCCTCTTTTTCAGAATCTTCATTCACCAGAAGAGACATTTCTGCATTCTTTCAATGTTGTGAGTCCTCAGAGTCTCTTTGAAAATGCCGGCACAAATCAGAAGGTCCAATTCTTTGTGCTACCAGAAGGGTTCAGGAAAGGGCAAGCAGAATCCAAGGCAACCATTTTTCATTGGATCCCCCAGTTAATCATTCAAGCCTATGGTTTGAAGGGTAAGGTCCACCCTTTCGGGTAATAGCGCACTCTACCTGAAGTGTAGAAGCTTTTTGGGCAGTTTGCCACCAGGTGTCGGCTCAGGTTTGCAAGGCTGCTACCTGGTCTTCAGTGCATACATTAACAAATTTCTACCAAGTGGATGTTAGAGCAACAGAGGATGTTGCTATTGGCCACAGTGTGTTACTGGCTCCGGTGTAGGTCCTCGGTCTAATAATGAGTGCCTGGGATTGGTGTCTCCCCCTTCTCAAATGTATTGCTTTGGGACATCCCAGATAGTAATGATTATAGCCTGCTCTTTTTCCCATGATGTATGATAAAAAAAAAATTGGATTTTTTCTGCCTCCTTATATGTAAAATCCATTTCTTGGAGTACATCACGGAACACTGAGGTCCCTCCCGTCATTCTGGAATTTGCTTTCTACAAAACTCATGTACGTCCTGTGTAGGAGGGGTTATATAGGGAGGACTTCCTGTCTGTTTTAGTCTGCCAGTGTAAATTCACGTATAGGTGGCGCATAACCCAGATAGCAGTGATTATAGCCTACTCTGTGGCATACGCCAAGAAATTAATTTTACAGGTTAATAATAAGAAAAAATCCAATTGTTACACACAAATTTGTATTTTCAAAGGTTTATAACAAAAACAAAGGGAAACATCTTTTTTTTTTTTTTCTTTTTCATTTTATAGAGTAAAATATATATTTTATAAAACTGGTGATTTAACATTATAAAAAGAGCTCTACCTTTCTCAAAGATAGAAAATTAATTTGGGTACAGTATTGCGTGATTTAGTAATGATCTGTCAAAGTATCTCATTACTGAAAGCTGAAAAAGGAGACATGCTGGTCTGCAAGCTGTTAAGGAAAGGGTTTCTCCTTTCCCTATTAGAGGCTATTTCACCAGGTCTGTTGGTGTCCCTTGGGCTTTTGCAGTATCAAGCATCTATATCTCAGATGTGCAAGATCTCCACCTGGTCCTCTGTTCACATGTTCTCTCACAAGTTCTGCCAGGTGGATGTTCACACCAGGGCTGGTGCGAACTGCAGCAGCAAAGTGCTTCAACTTCCAGGCTGCACTGACGAACAACATGGAGATCACAATGCGTCCCTGTAGAACTTCGGATGGTTTCTGAACCAGTCTGAAAGAAGTCTGTCCTGACTCTGTCCAGGAGGCTGGAGTGTCTGGGCCTGAGTCTCAATCTGAAGCAGGCAGTAGTGTTTCTCCTGGCAGAAAAGCTCCAAAATCTTCATATTGCAGTTCAACTACTCATGTCCAGAAAGCAGGCCTCCCTGCGGTCTTGTACGCTGGTTCTGGGTCTTATGGTTTATGCCTTCAAGGCAGTCCCATACTCATAGTTCCGTACAAGAGTTTTGCAGAGAGAATTCCTTTTGACATCAGATACGCTTCTCTGGACAACCAGATTAGTCTGGGCCACTCTGCTAGTGACTCCGGTCTCCTCCCCTACAACCGGCAAGTCTTTTTCCCCACTCCACTGTATGGTAGTCATGACTGATGTCAGCCTGTCCAGGACTGTGGAGGAGGCTCAGCTACCCATCAGCGTACTGAAACTGCAAGCTCTCAAGCTGTCTCTGGAGCACTAGACGGATCATCTCCAGGGGCTCCCGGTCTGGATCCAGTCAGGAAACGCGACAGAAGTGCAGCAATGGCGCTGGAGGCATCCAGCATTTTACACTGGGTGGAACAGCACGTTCTGGCTCTTTCCGCTGTGCACATCCCAGGTGTTGAGGATTGGCAGGCAGATTACCTCAGTCACCAGACAGTGGATCAGAGGGAGTGGTCCCTATGCCTAGACATGTTCTAATAAATCTGCCTATGCTGGTGGACCCTGGATGTGGAACTTCTGGTGTTCCTCCTCAAGAGGAGGATTCCAAGGTTTGTGACAACAGCGTGGGACCCCTTGGCAGATACAGCAAATGCTTTGGTGGCACTGTAGGACCAGTATTGTCTCATTTACGCTTTTCCTCCTTTTAAGCTGCTTCCTCGCCTACTGTGCAGGGCAGAGGCCAAAGGGATTCCGATCCTGTTAGCTCAAGATTGGCTCTACAGTCCATGGTATGCAGACATGATGTGGCTGGTCAGACAGTCCCTGGCGATTTGCCTCATTGGACAGACTTCCTGCCCCAGGGTTTGGTCTACCACCCTGCTTTACTGTCTCAGGTTTGGAGAACATGGCTCTTGAAGCCAGGTTTTGAGGAACATTTAGAAGGCACGCAAGTCTACATCTCATAAGATATATTATCCCACCTGGAAGGCTTATATTTCCCTCTGTGGTGCCCTGGTTGTCGGTCCACGTTCCTTCTTGGTGGCTCAGGATTTTGTGGTCCTTTATTTTCACCCTAGGTTAGTCTTCCTTTCCTCTATACTGCCCCTATGCACTTCAAGAGATTTAATTCTGTTGTCTTGATGTCATCAGAACAGTTAGGGTTTACCTAGGTGCCCCATCTTTCTTCTGAAAGATTCCCTTTTTTCCTCCCTGAAGGTCCCTGCTTCCATATCTACCCTAGCTAGGTGGCTCAGGCAGGTGGCTCATTTCCAGGGCTTGTGCCCACAAGGAATGGGTTCCCCTCTTCCCTATCAGGGTCCCGTCTACCAGATCTGTCAGTGTTTAAATCTTTCAGCATCACTCATTTTTCAGATCTGCAAAGCCACCACCTGGTGTTCTGTTCATATCTGCTCAACATTTTACTGGGTGGATCTCAATTCCTCTGATGTAAGCTTTGGCCCCAAGAGCCATCACTCATTTAAAAATTTTTGGGTCAATTAACCCTTGCTTTTTTGTTTTTCTGAAGGAACCCTCTGCACACTACTATATACCCTTTCCAGCAAACTTTGCAGTAAAAAATGGGGATTTTTTTTATAGTTCACACAAAACATGCAATGCAAACATGCAATACATGCTTAGGCTGGCAAACTGTCAAAGTAATCCTTTTTTGCCAGTCCTACTCTGTTCTGCCTATGCAAATGCTACTGTGGACACAATGCCAATATGGGACAAACCGACACAAAGTGGGGGAGAGCTACTGGGTTTAGGTGTGGCTACTGACCCACAGTGCAACAAACTAAAAATCCCAATTTTATTGCAAAGTTTGCTGGAAAGGGTATATAGTAGTGTGCAAGAGAGTTCCTTCAGAATTTCTAGTGTTTTCAGCACCTGATAGATAAATGCAACTACAAGCTATTGGGATTTGAGCACAGGAGGTAGTGTGTGTGTGTGTGTCTGTGTGTGTCTGTGTGTGTCCCCGTCCAATTTCCATATGTTGGGGTATGTTGTTGCCCATCCCTGGGAATTTTGACTTGCCTGTAAACTCCTCTTCTTGAAGTACAGTCCAGGATACAGGTCCCTCCCCTCTGTTCTCTTTCTCATGATTGTTTGCTACAAAACTGGAATCTTACGGAGTGGGTGGGGTTATATAAGGGTGCATGGGGGGGGGTGGGGGGTTATTGCCAGCAAAGCTAAAATTTCCCATTTTTGTAGTTAAATTGTTGCTGAACATTTAACTTCCTTTTTATTGATTGTGGATACGTTTATATCATTATTCAAGTATGTGGTTCTAGCATATTTAATGTTTTACAGAGAACAAAATATTGTTAACGCTATTTCCAAGTATGTTCTTGCCGATCTTACGAATAAGCACAGTTTCTAGGTAGAAGTAATAAGTAATATATCCTTTATTTTAGATTGTAATAGACGAAGAAAAAAAGTTTCTTAAACTACTGGAGCTTTTGGGGCATTACCAGGAAAAAGGATCTGTCATTATTTTTGTTGATAAACAAGAACATGCAGATGGATTACTCAAAGACTTAATGAGAGCATCATATCCCTGCCTTTCACTTCATGGAGGTAAAGTAGAATTTATGAATTATTCTTTTGCAAAATGCTATTAAATTGATACTAAAGATTCACTTAAAAAAACAAAACAAACCTGGTATACTTACCTGCTCTGTGCAATGGTTTTGCACAGAGCAGTCCCGATCCTCTTTTCAGGTCCCCTGCTGGCGCTCCTGGCTCTCCCTGCACAGAGTGTGGCTTGGCTCAGCTCCCCACTCTCTCCTCAGTGGCTGGGATTGACAGCAGTGGGGACCAATGGCTGCTGCTGCTGTCTCAAGCCAATGAGGAAGGAGAGACCCGGGAGAGCCGCGCTTCTTGTGTACAACACTGGATCGCGATCGGGCTCAAGTAAGTGTGGGGGAGCTGCACACTGAAGATGAAAACATTTAATCAGATAACCCTGAAATAGCAAATGTGTTGTGAGCATCCAAGTTTCTTAACCACATCCTCGCTGCCCTATAGCAGATATAATGAAAATGTAATTGGCGCAAGAGAAATTGTGGTGGAAATGAAGTTCACTCAGAAAATCTTAAGCAAAATAGTCCAGTTTTAGAACGAACAAAAAACGGAAATTGAGGTGTATAATTATATATGATAGTAATGGGAGTACAACAAGTAAATAATGCAGCTTCAGTGGTAAGGAAGGGGGGGGGGGGGGGAAGAGGAGAAAAAGACTTGTAGTGCAAACAGTACCGGATGACGTCGTCCTCCTTATATTTGATGCCTGATATCTACCCACGTTTTGTGAGTTTTTAAAATCTTGTGTGCAATAAATTGTTATAATCCTACTGCACTTAGTCTGGCGCACTTCTCTCTCTTCTCTATTTTTCTCCTATAGCAGATATACTGCTGCAGGGAACCACGGGTGCACAAAATCACGTATATATGCGTGATTTTGCATTTCCGAGTAAGGGGCGTGCCCTCTCCGTGCCTCTATTCGGGGCCGTGGGTGTCAGTCACCAGGTCCTGTCCGGTCAGGGGCGGACTGACCATTTGGAAACTCGGGCACCGCCCGAGGGCCCAGGGTCAGTAGGGGGCCCCATGAGATGCCCCTGGTACCTTTTTCATAGGCTTTTTTGAGTTTGGGCAAGGACACGGGCCCCATGATCCCCTATTGCCCGGGGGCCCCATGAGTTGTCAGTCCGCCCCTGTGTCCGGTGATTATACGCCGGCAACCGTTGACTACGAGGATCTCCAACGGGGAGGAGGGCTGCATGGTTTACTAACAGTCCTCCTCCCTGTTGGCTCGGGCACACTGCTCTGGATGGCTATGAACAGCCTTCCAGAGCAGTGTGATTACAGTAAAGCCCACACACACCGCCCCCCAGTAAAATGCTCCCAGCACACAGTTAACCCTTTGATTGTCCCTCATGTTAACTCCTTCCTGCCCCGTGCCATTAGTACAGTGTCAGTGCTTTTTTTTTTTTAAAGCACTGATAACTGTATTGGTGTCACTGGAGATGTCAGTGACACCAGTCAGTTCCCCTCAGTGTCAGAATGCCCGCCACAGTGCCTATACCGCCAGTACCTATACCGCCATTTGTAAACGCTATAACTTTCACGTAAACCAATTACTTTACATGTATTGGGATTTTTTTTATAGCATAGACATGTAGCAGAATACATTTTGGCCTAAATTTATAATGAAATTTGATTTTTGAATTTTTTTTGCTGTACATGTTTAATAGCAAAAAGTCACAAATATTGTGTTTTTCTCAAAATTGTCAGTCTTTTTTTTTTTTTGTATAGCGCAAATTTAATTTGGGTGCAGCGTTGCATGACCGGGCAATTGTCAAAGTAACGCAGCACCATAACACACAAAGTGGCCTGGTCAGGAAGGGGGGTAAACCCTCAGGAGGGCAAGTGGTTAAAGAATATGTAAACCCAACATTTAATATTCCTCGTGTGCCTGCTGTCAGGGCCGGGACAAGGGGTGGGCAAGAAGAGCAGGTGCTTTGGGCACAGCGGAACAAGGGAGTAGAGGATGGATACAGGACCATAAACCCATTCTATGGCATGCATTAACAGTGGGGGAGGGGTGCAGTTCCTCATCCTTGCCCTGGACGCTAGATGAACTTGTCCCGGTACTGACTGCTGTATGATGTACTTTTATGAAAAAGTATCCTGTTCTTTGTATTGCTTCCTTTGTGTGAAATACCTGGTTATCCTGCCAGCACCTCTGCTTTCGTGCTAAAAGGTAGGAGAACACAGCGTAGTTTGTCTGTGACTGTGGCGGCAGCTAATCCAATTATCAGAACTGTGCTGACACCCCCCCTGCACAGCCATTCAATGGGAAGATCTCCTTCCCTATCTTTTATGCTCTTAACTGAGAACAAAGGGCATGTTATCACTTATAAAGAAAGGTATTTGTAACATGTTTTTTATATGTATACACATGTTGTTATTATTATTATACAGAATTTATATAGCGCCAACAGTTTGCTCAGCGCTTTACAATATAACGGGAGACAATACAGCAACAATACAGTTAAATACAAGAGGGTTAGGAGGGCCCTGCTCCTTGGAGCTTACAATCTAAATGACGCATAAGACACATGTTTGTCCTTTCATTTCTATTTTAAACAGAATAAGTTGTTTTACAAGGTGAAGGTTTACATATGCTAAGAAAAAAAAAAATCAGAAGACAGCCCATGGATCAAGTGATATTAATGGATATTTACTGGCTGCAAATCAGAAAGGACTGTGTTTGTTGACGTTTTTTTGCTCAACTCCACCAGTAAACAGAAATCGGAAAAGACAATAAATGATGCTTAAATTCCTTAAAATCGGAACATAGTTAAAGTAGATTATTTACTAAAGGCATCACCTTTTGTTGATCTCCTTTTGAGTACAACTATCCACATACCTTTAATTGTTCAGACAGATGACAAAAGTCTAAAGTTGGCTATACACTTAGATTATTTTTATTCGTCCTGTGAGCTGAACAAAAAAATTTTTACAGATTTCTCTACCCACGCTGTACAGCTTGGATGGACAAACTAATGTGTTGGACTGTTGTGCCCTGTCAGTCGCCACTGGTATCTGACAGAATACCTGCAAAGTGGCTTCATCTGAGTTGATGCAACTGTTGTGCAGCCAACAATTTTTTCCTTACTTTTGCACATTTCATTTGAAGAATTTGGGAAGGATGGAGCCAACAGGGCCACCCGCTAATTGAATTTCCGCTAGTTCCTAACGAACTTCAAATAGTACACAGCCAGCTTAAAGCGGAGTTCCAGTGAAACTGTAAAAAAAAAATGGCCGCAGCTACAAAAGCTGTAGCTGCTGACTTTTAAAAAACAGCCACTCACCTGTCCCTCCATCCCGTGGTGTCTTCCCCACAGCCTGTTTCACCGTCCGGCCTGTGTTCCCAGCGCCCGCATCTTCAGTCTGGGCAACCGGCTGTGACAGCTTGCAACTTCACAGCCGGGTGCATGCGCAAGTATCGCTGCACTTTCTGAATGGTCCCGTTGTCTTCTGGGATCTGTCACGTGTCCCAGAGGACTACAGGGAGGGAGGGAGGGGGGAGGACTAGGTGATTGCAGCCGAAGTGGGAGTGGATACCTGTCAATTTCGGGTACCCACTCCCCAAAGGTGCCAATCCTTAATTGGGAGCGTGGGAGCAGTCATTAAAGCTGAACTTCCTCTTTTGGTTGGAGCTCCGCTTTAAGGATTGATAAGCCTGAAACTTGATAACATCTGTGTAAGGCTACATTCACACTAGCGTTGTGTGCAGGCGGCAGAGAGGCGTTTGGGAAGCATTTTTACCGCTACCCAAACGCCTCTGCCAATTCTGCACATTACAGCACATGGTGCTGTTCTAACGGGAGCGTTTGCGTCGCGGCAAAACGGACGCCTCTGATCGAGTCAGGAGGCGTTGAAGCCTCCTATTCTAGGCTATGGTGCCGCTCCACAACTGCGTCGCAACCGAGCCATAAACGCCAGCCGGGCGTTTGCGGAGCGGTAACACCATTCAAACCGCATTATACGCGTTTGTGGGGTGTTTTTAACGCTCGGCAAACGCCTAGGAACCTCCGCTAAAGCGCGCATGCGGCGTTTGCGGAGCGTTAAAAAACGCTCCGCAAATGCCGGACCAACACTTGCCAAGCGCTATAGGGGCATTTGGCAAGCGTTGGTAAAACAGCCAAGTGTGAACGAGCCCTTAATGGACCTAAAAACACACTGATTATGAATCGTGTTCATAAGACTTTACCAGTAAATAAACCACTGCTTCCTAAGGGGGGAAAAACGCCTATTGTTGAAATCCATTTGGTTGAAATTTTAAGTAAATGCAAAATTGCTATTTGCCGAAACCAAAAATTAATTCCAGCTATAAACCTTTGTTATGGTAGTATAAATTTTGTTGGTCTGCCTTTTGAACCTGCACAGTTTTCAGTCATTAAGATTAGAGATGAGCGAATTATTCAAAAATTCGGTTCGGCTGATTCGCCGAATTCGCCGAATAAATTTGCTTCGAGCCGAATATATTCGCTGCGAATTTAACTTATAAAAAGGGTGTTTCTAGGCTTCAGAGAGCCTTTATATTAGTGCAGAACACTGTACCTTTAATTTAAATGCCCTTGGAGTCTGCTGGGGAAGAGAAATAATACTGTCAGTCAGTATGACATGCAGATGAGTGCCGTCGATCTTAGAATCACCGCACACTTCACTCATTTGGGCAGTCACGGGGCCAAAACCAGAGTGTGGAGCCACAGTGTGGCGGTGGAGGCAGCAGCAATGGGAGGCCATACAGCACCCTATGACAAAATGGAACCACCAGCAGTGTGAGGAGACCTGAAAGTGGCACATGGCAGAGTGTGGCGATGGAGACAGCAGCAATGGGAGGCCGTACAGGAACCCATGACACACTCTGGACCTGGCAGCAGCATGAGGAGGCGGTACAGGGGCCCATGACAGATTACGTGCCTGGCAGCAGCATGAGGAGTCGGTACGGGGGCCCATGGCAGATTACGGGCCTGGCAGCAGCATGAGGAGGCGGTACAGGGGCCCATGGCAGAGTGGCGGAGCGTTAGCAGCTAAAATTGAAGGCCATACAGAGGCCTATGTTAAAAAGTCCCCCCAGCAGCAGCGTGGGGAGACGACTATCAAGAGTCCAATGGCAGAGTGGCGGAGCAGAAGCAGCTTCAATTGAAGGCCATACACAGGCCTAGGTTTAAAAGTCCCTCACAGTTAATTCCAATAACGAACTCTACTCCTCCGTGCAAACTACTTACGAGACCCTGGGCAGGTCTGGGTCCAATTTGTGGTAGAGACTGGTTTTGTTCAGCCATGCTTGAGCGAGTAATAACAGGTCTGTGCTGCCCTTTGGTGTCTGGCTTAATGCGCACAACACTGAACGTCCCAGCGTTTGTCAACGATTTGCCGTTAAGTGATGCAAACCCGCTGAACCACGTTCATGAGGAGCCGGTACAGGGGGCCATGAATCAGTATGGACCTGGCAGCAGCGTGAGCAGACGACAGAGGCACATGGCGCAGGGTGGCGGTGTAGGCAGCATTATTCTGAAGCCATACACAGGCCTAGGTTAAAAAGCGGAAGCCGTCAGCAGCGTGAGCAGACGACAGAGACGCATGGCGCAGGGTGGCGGTGGATGCAGCAGTATTCGGAAGCCAAACACAGGCCTCGGTTAAAAAGCGGAAGCCGTCAGCAGCGTGAGCAGACGACAGAGGCACATGGCGCAGGGTGGCGGTGGAGGCAGCAGCAATGGAAGGCCATACAGCACCCTATCACAAAATGGAACCCACCAACAGTGTAAGGAGACCTGAAAGTGGCACATGGCAGAGTCTGGCGATGAAGTCAGCAGCAATGGGAGGCCGTACAGGGACCCATGACACACTCTGGACCTGGCAGCAGCAAGAGGAGGCGGTACAGGGGCCCATGGCAGAGTGGCGAAGCGTAAGCAGCTTAAATTGAAGGCCATACAGAGGCCTATGTTAAAAAGTCCCCCCAGCAGCAGTGTGGGGAGACGACTATCAAGAGTCCAATGGCAGAGTGGCGGAGCAGAAGCAGCTTCAATTGAAGGCCATACACAGGCCTAGGTTAAAAAGTCCCCCCAGCAGCAGCGTGGGGAGACGACTATCAAGAGTCCAATGGCTGAGTGGCGATCCGGGAAGTCAGCGTTGTGATTGCAGATGCAATGCAGAAATTCTATGAGGTGATGCCGTGGGTGCGAAGAAGATCATATACCGTCGTACTTCCATCCATAAGACGGAACAACCTGCGAACCGGGAGCTTTATTGCCCTGACCCGCTGAGCAGCTTCTGGGATACCCAAGAGTTTGGCTTCTGTGGGGAATATGGTTGAAAACTGAAACTTAAAGGCATGTTGACGGAAGGGCACCAGTGTCAGTGCTCCGGAGGGAATATAGCTTCAAAGCTGACACTTAAAGGTATATCGACGGTCAGAGACCACAGGAAGTGGAGCTTGCGTCTTAAATCGACTGAATGTGGCAGACGTGAAACGTCTACGGGCCGTATATGAAACGGGTTGTTCCTCTTTCTGGAATAAGTGTTGGAAATGGCCACTCTTTTTGGTGTGGCGTTTTGTCTATTTAATTCCGATAACGGACTCTACTCCTCCGTGCAATCTAGTTACGAGACCCTGAGCAGGTCTGGGTCCAATTTGTGGTAGAGACTGGTTTTGTTCAGCCATGCTTGAGCGAGTAATAACAGGTCTGTGCTGCCCTTTGGTGTCTGGCTTAATGCGCACAACACTGAAAGTCCCAGCATTTGTCAACGATTTGCCGTTAAGTGATGCAAACCCGCTGAACCACGTTCATGAGGAGCCGGTACAGGGGGCCATGAATCAGTATGGACCTGGCAGCAGTGTGAGGAGACCCGAAAGTGGCACATGGCGCAGGGTGGCGGTGGAGGCAGCAGTATTCGGAAGACATACACAGGCCTAGGTTAAAAAGCGGAAGCCGTCAGCAGCGTGAGCAGACGACAGAGGCACATGGCGCAGGGTGGCGGTGGAGGCAGCAGTATTCGGAAGCCATACACAGGCCTAGGTTTAAAACTGGAACCCAGCAGCGTGAGCAGACGACAAAGACGCACATGGCAGAGGATGGATCTGGCAGCAGTATGAGAAGGCGGTACAGGGGCCCGTGGCACAGTGTGGTGATGGGGGCTACAGCAACTGGATGCCAGAAAGTGGCCGATAGGGCTATATACTGCATGGAATTATAAAGTTGTAAAGACAGCGGCCTATAAGGCTATACACACTATAACAATCATGACTTGATTGACCATTGGCCTTTAAGGCTATACACAGCATGAATATCATGACTTATTCTGAGAGTGGTTTGGAAGGCTATATATAAAAAGTAATTCATGAGCTGTCCGGACAGCGGACAATAAGTACATATATACAAATCAATTCATCAGCTGTCCAGCCAGCGGCCTCAAAGGCGACACATATAGAAAGCAATTCATGAGCTGTTCAGACAGCGGCCTCTAAGGCGACAGATATACAAAGCAATTCCTGAGGTGTTCAGGGAGCGGCCTGAACGGCTAGGTTATTACTAAATATATTTTTGTGGCCAAACATCGGCCTATAAATAGATGTCTACACAGTGACAAAAAATTATGTCGCCAGACAGCGGCCCCTAAGGCGACAGATATACAAAGCAATTCCCGCGAGCGCACAGGGCCCACAGTGTCTGAGGATGGACGTTGGCGCAGAAAGGCAGAGACCAACTGACTACATAGGTGGTTTTTATAGTACTTTATTTTGGCCTCCTTCTCAGCAGGTGTGAAAAAGGCCACCATTTTTGAACGGTAGCGAGGGTCCAACAAGGTGGACAGCCAAAAGTCATCCCTCTTTCTGATGGTTATTTTTCGGCTGTCGCTACGCAAGCAACCGAGCATGCTATGGGCCATTTGTGCCAAGGAATGCGAGGGACTCCCTGCCTCCATCTCCACAGCATACTGCCACGGTGCGTCTGGGTCCTCTGTCTCCTCCTCCTCCTCTACCAGATGCTCCTGCTCCTCCACTCCTGTCCGCTGAGTGGAAAAACCACCCATTTCACTCAATAATTCCTGAGCACCAATGTCCTCCTCTACCTCCTCCTCTTCTTCCTGTCCTGCCCCCACAGGGGTCATGTGGCGTTGAGATCTGTGCGCCACGTCTACCGCACCCTGACCAGCCATTGTTAACAGCATTTGTTCCAGGACGTGCAACAGAGGAATGACGTCGTTCATCCCATAGTCCTGCCAACTCACGAATAGCGTGGCCTCCTCAAAGGGCCTGAGCAAGCGGCAGGTGTCACGCATGAGCTGCCAATGGCTGACATCTAAGTTACACAGGGGAGTACCTTTATCCGCTTGTAACATCAGGAAATCGGTGATGGCCTTTCGCTGTTCGTAAAGGCGGTCTAACATGTGTAGGGTTGAATTCCACCTTGTTGCAACGTCGCAGATCAGGCGATGCTGTGGAATTCCGTTCTGCAGCTCAAGGAGGGTGTGCTTTGCGGTGTAGGAATGGCTGAAATGCATGCAAAGTTTACGTGACATTTTAAGGATGTCTTGCAGTGGGATGGTGGATTTTAGGAACCGCTTGACAACCAGATTGAACACGTGAGCCATGCATGGCGCATTGGCACAACCTTCCTTGACGCAGAGCAGACACCATGTTCTTTCCGTTGTCGGTCAACATGGTTCCGATTTTCAGTTTGCGCGGAGACAGCCATCTGTCGATTTCTCTGTTCATTACACTGAGAAGTTCCTCCCCTGTGTGACTACGTTCGCCAAGGCATACCAGGTGCAGCACAGCGTGACACCGTTGCGCCCTGCACATATGATATGCCGGTCGGGTAATGGGACTTGGCACGGGGGTGGCGGCTGAGGACACGGCGGAAGAAGAGGTGGTAGAGGTGGACATCTTTGGTGGACCAAGGACGTGCAAACGTGGAGGCAAAAGCGGCGTGACCTGTCCAAGTTGCTGGTGCGGCTGTGCCGGCACCACGTTCACCCAGTGGGCAGTAAATGACATGTACTGTCCCTGACCGTAGTTACAGCTCCACACGTCGGCGCTGCCGTGCACTTTGGCAGAGACCGACATGCTCAAAGACTGGCCCACCATCTCTTCTACATGTGAATGCAGGGCTGGCACTGCCTTTTTGGCGAAGAAATGCCGGCTTGGCACTCTCCACCACGGCTCGGCACAAGCCATCATTTCTCGGAAAGGTGCTGAGTCCACCACTTGGAAAGGGAGGGACTGCAGCACCAGCAACTTGGACAGGAGGACGTTCAGCTTCTGCACCGTCGGGTGCGTGCTCGCAAACTGTTGTCTCTTGGAAACGGATTCCAAGAAAGACTGCTGACGGAATCCGTGAAGAGGAGTAGCAGGAGAAGGAGCATCTGAACGAGCGGAAGATGCCAACGAGCGACAACTCCCCTCAGCAGAGGTGTTGGAGCCTTGACTGGCTGATAGAGGGCGATTGACGTCGGGTGACGGAGCAAGTAACGGAGCGGGTGATGGAGCGGGGGCTGGGGCAGGCAGAACCGCCGTATCTTTATCACGGTTTTCCCAGGCCACCGAATGGCGACGCTGCATATGCTGACGCAACGCTGTAGTCCCAACATTGGCCCCCTGGCCACGCTTGACTTTCTGGCCACATAGTCGACATACGGCTACGTTTACTTCCTCGGGCGGCTTGACGAAAAATTGCCACACCGCCGAGTAGGAAACTTTGCCCCCGCTACTCCTCACTGGCTGACTGCTACTTCCTCCGTGCACACCGGCACCACTACTGGCCGTGGTGGTAGGCTGCAGTGGAGCTGGTGCTCTACTCCGTGGCCGTTTGGCTCCACTGACACTGCTGCGACCCTGCTGCCTCCTGGGCATCCCACCGACTGTTTTGCTCGCTGGCAAGCTGGCACCCTCTTCTCCTGATGATGCGGAAGCAATAGCCTGATGACGACGAGGCTGCCAAGTGCGATCAGCCTCATCATCATCAATTAGGGTCTCCGCGTCACTACTAGCCCCCTCGGCTGCGTGTGGGTCAGGAGACAGACCTGTCTCTAGACCGGCTACCGAGCCACTCTCCTCGCCAGTGGCTGCTGAAGAGGTGGATGTCTCCCCCCGTTCCTGACCGCCCTCTGTTAGCTCTTCCTCACTGTACAGTGGGGCTGAGCCCACAGCATGCGATACTTCGCTTGGTGAGGGAACACCAAAGGACAGGGGCAGGTCGAGGTTACGTGATTTCAGTGGGCTTGCTCCCGGGCCATGCCAACTAACGGTTGTGTCTGACGTACCCACCGACCGTTGGCTGTAGGTGTCAGAGGTGACCTGGGAAGAGGAAGACGACCGAGTCAACCAATCGATGACGGCAGGGTTGTCGGTGGAGACACGACCGCTGGATAACACCGGGAGCACTGGCCTCTGGCTGCGACTAGTGCTGCCTCGACCCCTTCCTCTGCTGCCACGTCTGCTCGCTCCTGAAACATTGCCTCCTCTGCCACTCCTCTGCGTGTTGTCTGACATACTCTTTAATTCAATAAGCACCCCAAAAATAAAAACGGATTTAACTCTTTGAACGTACAATAGTGGTTGTGAAGCAGAAAGTCAGTTTATTTAGCACAATCGGTCAATTGCAGCTTGCCGTTGGCTGTAAACTGTACGTTTATGTCACTGGAATGCACTAATCACCCAAAAAATATTACCGCCACCCGGCGTGTATATGGATTTAACTCTTTGAACGTACAATAGTGGTTGTGAAGCAGAAAGTCAGTTTATTTAGCACAATCGGTCAATTGCAGCTTGCCGTTGGCTGGAAACTGTACGTTTATGTCACTGGAATGCACTAATCACCCAAAAAATATTACCGCCACCCGGCGTGTAAATGGATCTAACTCTTTGAACGTACAATAGTGGTTGTGAAGCAGAAAGTCAGTTTATTTAGCACAATCGGTCAATTGCAGCTTGCCGTTGGCTGGAAACTGTACGTTTATGTCACTGGAATGCACTAATCACCCAAAAAATATTACCGCCACCCGGCGTGTAAATGGATCTAACTCTTTGAACGTACAATAGTGGTTGTGAAGCAGAAAGTCAGTTTATTTAGCACAATCGGTCAATTGCAGCTTGCCGTTGGCTGGAAACTGTACGTTTATGTCACTGGAATGCACTAATCACCCAAAAAATATTACCGCCACCCGGCGTGTAAATGGATCTAACTCTTTGAACGTACAATAGTGGTTGTGAAGCAGAAAGTCAGTTTATTTAGCACAATCGGTCAATTGCAGCTTGCCGTTGGCTGGAAACTGTACGTTTATGTCACTGGAATGCACTAATCACCCAAAAAATATTACCGCCACCTGGCGTGTATATGGATTTAACTCTTTGAACGTACAATAGTGGTTGTGAAGCAGGAAGTCAGTTTATTTAGCACAATCGGTCAATTGCAGCTTGCCGTTGGCTGGAAACTGTACGTTTATGTCACTGGAATGCACTAATCACCCAAAAAATATTACCGCCACCTGGCGTGTATATGGATTTAACTCTTTGAACGTACAATAGTGGTTGTGAAGCAGGAAGTCAGTTTATTTAGCACAATCGGTCAATTGCAGCTTGCCGTTGGCTGGAAACTGTACGTTTTATGTCACTGGAATGCACTAATCACCCAAAAAATATTACCGCCACCCGGCGTGTAAATGGATCTAACTCTTTGAACGTACAATAGTGGTTGTGAAGCAGAAAGTCAGTTTATTTAGCACAAACTGCAGCACCAACTGTGCACGACAGCCACCAAAAAAAAAAGGGTGTATGTCACTTTAAATTTTCGATTCTTTGATAGCTGTGGCCCTAAGTAACGATTCTGTGTCCCTGAGTAACGATTCTGTGTCCCTGAGTAACGATTCTGTGGCCCTAAAGTCTCTGTGGCCCTAACTCTGTCCCTTAATACACACAGGTCTGTCTCTCTTGAATGACCGGAGGCTAATGGAAAATTCTAAGATGGCCGCGATTTATAGTGCTGGCTGGCTGCTGATTGGCTAATGCGATCACATGTCATGAATGCATTATGGGTCAGCGCGCCTTGTCTGCGCGCCTTCCCAGAGATCCCCGCCCCATCTTCTCTGTCCATTTTCTCCGTGGCCACACATGTCGCCGCCATTTTTGGGAAAATTCTATTCGTGCATCCGAAGTTTGCTAATCTTCGGATTCGTCGCGAATAGAATTTTTCCAAATCTTCGGAACGAATTCCACTTCGTCATGTTCGATTCGCTCATCTCTAATTAAGATGACAAAATGGGAACTTCCGTCAAGTAGTTCTACACAACGACTTGGTGAATTTGACTTAACATGAAACTTGGTCATGTAGTATGACAGTGATAAAAAAATACAGTGGTAAATAATCAGAAGGCCCTGAGAAGGAATTCTGCAATTATAAAATTGTCACATTTGAGTCTTGCTGTGTGATGGGAAGTTGACAATTTAAGCAAGACATTCCAACTGTGTATGAATAGAAAATCAAAGATGAACCAAAATACCTACTAACCTCTGCACTGGTGTGACTTAATAATATATATTGCTGGGGAATTTGGAAATAAAGGACAATACACTTAATATTTAATTACCAGAACAAATTCTATCACCCCTATATTAAAGGACACAGCAGGGAACTTGACCGTTAGGGAAGCCTATAAACTTTTTGTCCGGGAACAATGAGGGAACATATGACCTCTGGTTGATGTGTCATGGTTTTCTTCTGTGCATTGGTGCTTTGTGCAGTATATATTGTAGATTGTTCTTGTTGCAGTACTTTTTTTTTTTTTTATTTAAGTGTGTGTGTGTGATCCAGGCAACCAGGCTACCTGTCACTGCTGCCGTTCACAGCACAGTAACCAATACCAATCACAGTAATCACTTGGTACCCAACAGCTGGGAATGGCTGGGTACAGTATCTCTGTGTAGCCCAGCCTCTAATGACAGCTGCGTACGCAGTGATCACCCAACGAATTGACTGACCGAGGGCTATTTATCCAGTGCTGTTCATAAACGTCACTGGGTAAATAAAGGGCCACCTATCTGCCATTCATAAATGTACTGCATTGCAAGTGGTTAAGGCCCCAAAAAAATTTACTTTCCCCAGAAGATACAGTGGGGAAAATAATTATTTGATCCCCTGCAGATTTTGTACATTTGCCCACTTACAAAAAAATCAAGGGTCTATAATTATAGGGTTATTTTAAATGATAGAGACAGAATATCCACCAACAATCCAGATCAAAATCATGATACAAATGTTATAAATTGAGTTGCAGTTCAGTGAGTAAAATAAGTATTTGATCCCCTACCAACCAACAATAATTCTGGCTCCCACAGACTCTGTGCTCCATTCAAACTTCACCATCAGGGACAAATGACAAAAGAGTTGTCAAAGGGAGTTAGGGACAAGGTTCTATACCTACACAAGGCTGGAAGGGGCTACAAGATAATCAGCAAAAAGCTTGGTGAGGAGGAGACAACTGTTGGAGCGATTATTCAAAAATGGAAGAATTACAAAATAACCATCAATCGCCCTTGGTCTGGAACTCCATGCAGGATTTCGGCTCATGGGGTAAGGATGATCATGGAAAAAGTGAGGGATCAGCCCAGAACTACACAGTAGGAGCTTGTGAATGATCTCAAGGCAGTTGGGACCACAGTCGCCAAACAAACCATTGGTAACACAATACGCTGCCATGGATTTAAATCCTGCAGCTCCTGCAAGATCCCCGTCCTCAAGAAGGTACATGTACAGGTCTAATGAACATCTAAATGATTCAGAGAAGGATTGGGAGAAAGTGCTGTGGTCTGACGAGACCAAAATTGAGCTCTTTGGCATTAACTCAACTTGCTGTGTTTGGAGTGTGGTGGTTTATGTAAGGATTTATTCTACTTATGAAGGGCGGTGTCCCTTTCCCTTAAGTAAAATATTACAGTGCCTCCAGCCGTTAAAATACGGCAAATATTTAATGAACCAATAATTTGGACACCTTAATAATTTGATCACCACTTATTATTATACCTTGAGTCCTTTTAGCCAGTATGATTTCGTACCATATACACAAAAATTGTCTTATAATAAATAAATAGATACATTTATGTACAAAAATTATATATATATTAACACAAAGCTCAAAAGACTGGTGATGAATGCATACTGGTACACACGATCAAAGATATACTATACCAATATTATACACCAAACAATGTTCTAAATAATGATAATAAAGATTACAATCAAATTTAGTAATAAATGGTAATTTAGAGTACTTCAGAGGTCATTTTCTCCCAAAACGTGGCCATAGGAATATGAGAAAATATTCCCTGATAAATTGTACTATAACCAATAAAAATTAATTAATTATGCAATATGTAAATTTTCAATATGACACCAAACAATTCCTAGCAGTAATAATATGGATCTCTCTATCTATATATGAACACCCAATGCAGTTATTATCACTCTAATGTAATTATTATCACTCTAAGCAACAGAGGAAATATACAATACAATATTAGATCTAAACAGTCTCACCACACCCAGAACCTGGATTATGACGCCTCCCCAGTGGATTCAGCTGGCAATTGAAACGCCTTCAGGTATGGCCGCAGGGGCAAGTGAGAGTGCAATAGGTGGTAAAGTTGGAAAAATGTAGGATGGTAGAAGTACAGAGAGTTTAGAAGTTTAGTAGGAGTCTTTAAAAGTTTGAAAGGATTAAGTAGTAGTTCTTCAGATGGGATAGATTTCAGCCTCGTCAGATTTCTTCAGCTTGTCGGTTTCCTTGGGTTTTTTCTGTGTTGTTTTTGTTAGCTTGGTTTTCTCTCCGTTTGTCTTTTTTTTTTTGTGTGTGTTTTTTTTTTTTTTTAAATGAGGTGCATGGCTTTTTTATACTATCCAAACCATTGTTCTAAAGGCCCTCCCAACAGGCTCTTTGATTGGCCGGTCGAGAAGTGTATGTACCTAAGATATCTCTCACCTGTCCACTGGGGGGCAGTCAGGGATCACAAAACAATTTGAGTATTTATGATGACTCATACCTCGGGTGGAACCCAAGGTGATTTTAGGTATTAAATATATCTTCCAAATATATTTGATTCTACCTATAATGTTCTGGATAGGAACCATAGAAGATATATGTGTATTCAGTTATTCATTTCCCTGAGGTTCAAACTTGTGTGAAAACATTTGCTTTCTGATGGAAACATACAACTGATACCAATTCACAAAATATCTTACTTTTCACCATTTCATACTCAATTTAGTGGTATACAATCCCCAACTCTGCTGAATATATTTTTTGTTTGAGAAAGAGTGTGAATAATGTCTCTTCTTTAATGTCTTTGTGGGTAGAAATATAAGTTCTAAGTTTCACCTTTTGGTCTTAGGAATGACACAGGAAACCTCTGTTTACTTGTCCATTGTTAAGATAATAGGGTAAACAACCAGTTATCCTTGTAGCCTTCCTTTGAGAAGTCTGTTGGCTTATCACTCTCCCCAAGGTTTTGTTTAATCTTCTCAGACTTATAAGTATCAGGTCAGGTGTGGTGACTCACTGTTTGGAAGTCCAACGTTGTATTTGACTTTATAATTAACTTTTTCTAGGTGCAATCTCCTCAACTCCAAGAGACAAATGGCAATTTATTGAGAAAATATACTTTGCTAGTCCTAAAGTCACCAACATCAACTCTCACGATTGTCTCTCCTGGGACCACCTGTAGAGATTCAAATAGTCTATTGTCTCTGGAAAGAGTCCCTTCTACTCATTGTGTGTGTGTAATTTCACTAGAAGGTCATTTGAATTCTAACCAAGAAAGGTTAACCATTAACAGACGGCTGGGCTTGTTACTGTTGGAATCATATTTTTGATAAATAGTCCCCAAAAGTCACTACAGGAGAAAGAAAAATGCCAACTATGACCCAAAGAACACCATCCCTACAGTCGAGCACGAAAACATTATGCTTTGGGGCAGTTTCTCTGCTAAAGGTACATGCGGATTTTGCCGCATTAAGAGGCCAATGGACAGGGCCATGTATTGTAAAGTTTTGAATGAGAACCTTCTTTCCTCAGCCAGAACACTGAAGATGGGTCGTGGATGGGTCTTCCAGCATGACAGTGACCCAAAACATACTGCCAAGGCTACAAAGGAGTGGCTCAAGAAGAAGCACATTAAGGTTATGGCATGGCCTAGCCAGTCTTTGACCTTAATCTTGTAGAAAATTTATGAATGGAGCTGAAACTTCGAGTTGCCAAATGATAGCCCAAGAAACCTTAAGGATTTAGAGAAGATCTGTAAAGAGTGGACCAAAATTCCTCCGGAGATGTGTGCAAAGCTGGTAACCAACTGCAAGAAACGTCTTACCTCTGTGCTTGCCAACAAGGGTTTCTCCACCAAGTACTAAGTCATGTTTTGCATGGGGGTCAAATAATTATTTTACTCACTGAAGTGCAGCTCAATTTAGAACATTTGTATCTTGTTTATTTGGATTTAGATTGATATTCTGTCTCTATCATTTAATATATACCTATGATCAAAATTATAGACCCTTCACTTCTTTGTAAGTGGTTCAAATCATTTTTCGCACTGTATATCCTCCAACCTGGAAAGCTTATTTCGTGGTTTGAATCCCTAGGAGTTCATCTACATTCCTTTTTCGGTGGCACAATTTTTGGCTTTTTTTCCAACGGAGATTGGACCACAAGTTGGTTTTAAATATGATCCAAAAGTAAGGGGTCAGCATTAGTGTTTTTTTTCTTAACAACCACAAGGTTTTTGATTCTCTATTTCACACTTTCATCAGGGTTGTTAGGCATGTGATGCCTCTGGTCAGACCTCCAGTGTCTCCATGGGACCTGAACCTTTACAGAAACCAGAATTTGAGAATATTTTGGAATCTTTTGCAAATAGGGGCCTTTTTGGTGGATAACACTTTTGCCCAGAGTATTTGAAAGTTCCTAGCCTTTTCTTGCCAAGCTCCAGGTTTGGTGTTGCAAAAGAACAAGGTTTTCCCTCTTGCAAAAAGCGATGTCTTCCTTTTATGTTAAAGTACAACTAAAGACAAATCTTTTTTTTTTTTTTTGGACAGAGTAGAGAGGTATTAGAACAACTATTAGGTTTAAATCACTGTTTGTGTCCCTGTTAGGGAGATTCACCCTCTGTTTGTCCTGTTTACCGTTATCATTGAAAGAAAATACTAAATTTTGGGGTGTTTCCAGAAAAGTAATAGGGTTTTCTTCCAGTTGAGATAACTTAGTTCTGGTGACCTTGGGGGCTCCCAATAGACTCCCTTAATTTGCAGGGATTTCATCTCACTTCCTGCTTTGGCTATGGGATAGGATATGTAGAAAAATCTCCCCAAAGGGACACAGCAAAAAAAAAAAAAACAATCTGACAGGTTATAACCTCCCCTACTCTATTCAAAATGGGGGAAAAAAAGTTTTACCTATAGTTATAATTTCAATTAAAATATTGTCCTTATTGTCCATATTGCTCTATCTCCAGACAGTATATCCTTACCAATTAGCTCTTCATTGCTTGGATGTACCGTATTTGCCGGCGTATAAGACGACTGGGCGTATAAGACGACCCCCCTACTTTTCCTGCTAAAATGTAGTGTTTGGGCTATACTCGCCGTATAAGACTACCCCTCTTCCAATGCACACCAGTGGGAGGAATAGTGCCCCATCATTGATGTCAGTGGGAGGAATAGTGCCCCATCATTGGTATCAGTGGAAGGAATAGTGCCCCATCATTGGTGTCAGTGGGAGGAATAGTGCCCCATCATTGGTATCAGTGGCAGGAATAGTGCCCCATCATTGGTATCAGTTTCAGGAATAGTGCCCCATCATTGGTGTCAGTGGGAGGAATAGTGCCCCATCATTGGTGTCAGTGGGAGGAATAGTGCCCCATCATTGGTGTCAGTGGGAGGAATGGTGTCCCATCATTGGTGTCAGTGAGGGGTGGAATAGTGCCCCATCATTGGTGTCAGTGAGGGGTGGAATAGTGCCCCATCATTGGTGTCAGTGGGGGGTGGAATAGTGCCCCATCGTTGGTGTCAGTGGGGGGGGGGAATAGTGCCCCATCGTTGGTGTCAGTGGGGGGGAGGAATAGTGCCCCATCGTTGGTGTCAGTGGCAGGAATAGTGCCCCATCATTGGTATCAGTTTCAGGAATAGTGCCCCATCATTGGTGTCAGTGGGAGGAATAGTGCCCCATCATTGGTGTCAGTGGGAGGAATAGTGCCCCATCATTGGTGTCAGTGGGAGGAATGGTGTCCCATCATTGGTGTCAGTGGGAGGAATGGTGTCCCATCATTGGTGTCAGTGAGGGGTGGAATAGTGCCCCATCATTGGTGTCAGTGAGGGGTGGAATAGTGCCCCATCATTGGTGTCAGTGGGGGGTGGAATAGTGCCCCATCGTTGGTGTCAGTGGGGGGGGGGAATAGTGCCCCATCGTTGGTGTCAGTGGGGGGGAGGAATAGTGCCCCATCGTTGGTGTCAGTGGGAGGAATAGTGCCCCATCATTGGTATCAGTGACACCAATGATGGGGCACTATTCCTCCCACTGAGACTTGCTGACCCTGTTCTCGTATGGTGCTGCTGCAGCCAGCATATGTGGTTGCAGCAGCACCTCTACACAGAACACTTACCTGCTGCTCCGGCACTCAATTTTCACGGGGCCGCTCGGCTCCGCCCCCTCGCCGGTGATTGGCCGCCTGTGTGCCTTTCCTGAGCTACAGTTCTGGTGGCCAATCACCGGTGAGGAGGCGGAGCCGAGCAGCCGCACGAACATCCAGTGGCCGAACTGAAGGAGACGCCGCGCTTCCTGGACCGGATCGTCGTGGGACTGGATCCAGGTAAGAGACATCAGCCCCTGCAAACCCCTGTACTTAATGCCGCAGCCCCCCTAACATGTGTACCGGCGTATAAGACGACCCCCGACTTTTGAGAAGATTTTCAAGGGTCAAAAAGTCGTCTTATACGCCGGCAAATACGGTAGTTAGGGGTGTGTGAACCTGTTCATGGATCAAATCCAACAGAGATGCACAGTTCTGCTTCTGGAATTGTTGATTACCAAAGGGAATCCCCATAGTGGGGTAGCACCCTGCTTCTCGGGGAGTAATCATCTCAGACCTCGGCATCAAATGTCTATCGGCTTGGGTACTGAACCTTCAGAAATCGGCTTGGGTTCCAATGCAACCTTTTTGTAGTATTTTTAGGCTTAGTTTTAGACATGGCACAGGCAAAGGTTCTGCTTCCTCTGGAGAAATGCCCATCCTTACGCATTCAGGTGGACTCTGAAGTCACTGGAGAGTCCTTCGGTTTGTGTCTGCATAAAAGGGCACTGGGTAAGATGTAGCTTCCTTTTTATGGTGCAGTTCTGTATGCCCAACTTCACTCCAAGTTGTTGCAATTCAATATCCTGTCAGTGTGGGACAAACCAACAAGCTTTGCATACCGGATGTGTAGACATACAATTCCTTGGGTATGTCTATTCACGCTAGATTCTCAAATTTTTATTCCAAAAACAGTTTGGTGTTTGTTTTGATGCTTTTGTTACATAATTTATATGTGCCTTTCCAATGACAACCTTTTTTGGAAGGTAGATGGATAGTAAAAAAAATGCCCTTTTAAACTAGGGGATATTCTATAATAAACATATGGCCAAGGAGAAGTCTATTGAATTAAAAAGGAATATTCCATCTATCACTGGAAACAGTGTGTATTATACAGGTGAAACTCGAAAAATTTGAATATCGTGCAAAAGTTTATTTATTTCAGTAATGCAACTTAAAAGGTGAAACCAATATATGAGAGAGACTCATTACATGCAAAGCAAGATAGTTCAAGCCGTGATTTGTCATAATTGCGATTAATTATGGCTTACAGCTCATGAAAACCCCAAATCCACAGTCTCAGAAAATTTGAATATTACATGCAATCAATAAAACAAGGATTGTATATAGAACAATATCTGACCTCTAAAAAGTATAAGCATGCATATCTACTCAGTACTTCGTTTGGGCCCCTTTTGCAGCAATTACTGCCTCAATCCGTCGTGGCATGGAAGCTATCAGCCTGTGGCACTGCTAAGGTGTTATGGAAGACCAGGATGCTTCAATAGCGGCCTTCAGCTCTTCTGCATTGTTCAGACTCATATCTCTCATCTTTCTCTTGGCAATGCCCCATAGATTCTCTATGGGGTTCAGGTCAGGCGAGTTTGCTGGCCAGTCATGCATAGTAATCCCACGGTCATTGAACCAGGTTTTGGTGCTTTTGGCAGTATGGGCAGGTGCCAAGTCCTGCTGGAAAATGAAGTCAGCATCCCCATAAAGCTCGTCTGCGGAAGGAAGCATGAAGTGCTCCACAATCTCCTTGTAGATGGCTGCATTGACCCTGGACTTAATGAAGCAGAGTGGACCAACACCAACGGATGACATGGCTCCCCAAATCAACACAGACTGTGGAAACTTCACACTGGACTTCAAACATCTTGCAGTGTGTGCCTCTCCATTCGTCTTCCATACTCTAGGTCCTTGGTTTCCAAATGAGATGCAAAAGTTGCTCTCATCAGAAAAGAGGACTTTGGACCACTGAGCAACAGACCAGGTCTGTTTTTCTTTAGCCCAGGTAAGACTTTTGAAGTTGTTGTTCAGGAGCGACATTTGAAGCCCATGTCCAGGATCCATCTGTGTGTGGTGGCTCTTGATGCACTGACTCCAGTCTCAGTGCTCTCCTTGTGAAAGTCCCCAACACTTTTGAATGGCCTTTTCCTGACAATCCACTCAAGGCTGCGGTCATCCCTGCTGCTTGTGCACCTTTTTCTTCCACACTTTTTCCTTCCACATAACTTTCTATTAATGTGCTTTGAAACAGCACTTTGGGAACATCCAACTTCTTTTGCAATTACCTTTTGAGGCTTTCCCTCCTTGTGGAGGGTGTCAATGATGGTTTTCTGCACAACTGGTAGGTCAGCAGTCTTTCCCATGATTGTGATTCCTACTGAACCAGACTGAGAGACCATTTAAAGGCTCAGGAACCCTTTGCAGGTGCTATGGCTTAATTAGCTGATTAGAGTGGGACACTTTGTGCCTAGAATATTGCACCTTTTCACAATATTCTAATTTTCTGAGATTGTGGATTTGGGGTTTTCATGAGCTGTAAGCCATAATCATCACAATTATGACAAATCACGGCTTCAATGATCTTGCTTTGCATGTAATGAGTCTATCTCATATATTAGTTTCACCTTTTAAGTTGCATTTCTGAAATAAATGAACTTTTGCACAATATTCTAATTTTTTGAGTTTCACCTGTATGTATATGTATGTGTGTATATTTATATATACACACTATGTTGCCATACGTTTTGGTGCACCCCTCCAAATCATTAGATTCAGGTTTTCCAATCACCTCCATGGCCACAGGTGTATAAAATCACCTAAAACAATTCCATGTGCTCTTGGGAAACAAAATATTTTTTTGTATAAAATCAAGCACCTAGACATGCAGACTACTTCTACAAACATTTGTTAAAGAATGGGTCGCTCTCAGGAGCTCAATGAATTCAAGCATGGTACTGTGATAGGTTGCCACCTGTGCAATAAGTCCATCTGTGAAATTTCCTTGCTAGTAAATATTCCACAGTCAACTGTTGGTGGTATTATAACAAAGTGGAAGCAACTGGAAACAACAGGAACTCAGCCACAAAGTGGTAGGCCACATAAAATGACAGAGTGGGGTCAGCGCATGCTGAAGTGCACAGTTATCAGAAGTTGCCTACTGTCTGCAGAGTCATTAGCTAAAGACCTCCAAACTTTGTGTGGCCTTCAGGTTAGCACAACAGTGCGTAGAGAGTTTAATGTAATGGGTTTCCATAGCTGAGCAGCTGCATCCAAGCCTTCCATCACCAACTGCAATGCAAAGTGTCGGTTGCAGTGGTGTAAAGCACATCACCACTGGACTCTAGAGCAGTGCAGATGTATTCTCTGGAGTCACAAATTGCACTTCTCTGTCTGGCAATCCGATGGATGTCTCTGGGTTTAGCGGTATCCAAGAGAACGGTACTTGCCTGACTGCATTGTGCCAAGTGTAAAGTTTTTTTGGTGGAGGGTGGATTATGGTGTGGGATTGTTTTTCAAGGGTTGGGCTTGGCCCCTTAGTTCCAGTGAAAGGAACTCTTAAGGCGTCAGCATACAAAGACATTTTGGATAATTTCATGCTCCCAACTTTGTGAAAACAGTTTGGGGATGGCCCCTTCCTGTTCAATCATGACTGCGCACCATTGCACAAAGCAAGGTCCATAATGACATAGATGAGCAAGTTTGGGGTAGAGGAACTTGACTGGCCTGCGCAGAGTTCTGACCTCAACCCGATAAAACACCTTTGGAATGAATTAGAGCGGAGAATACAAGCCATGCCTTCTCGTCCAATGTCAGTGCCTGACCTCACAAATGTACTTTTGGAAGAATGGTCAAACATTCCCATACACACTCCTGAACCTTGTAAACAGCCTTCCGAGAAGAATTGAAGCTGTTAAAGCTGCAAAGGGTGGGCCAACTCAATATTGAACCCTATGGACTAAGATTGGAATGCCATTAAAGTTTTATGTTTGTGTAAAAGCAGGAGTTCCAATACTTTTGTCAGTATAGTGTACAGTCAGGTCCATAAATATTGGGGCATCGACATAATTCTAACATTTTTGGCTCTATACACCACCACAATAGATTTAAAAACGAAATGAACAAGATGTGCTTTAACTGCAGACTGTCAGCTTTTATTTGATGGTATTTACATCCAAATCAGGTGAACGGTGTAGGAATTACAACAGTTTGCATATGTACCTCCCACTTGTTAAGGGACCAAAAGTAATGGGACTGAATAATCATAAATCAAACTTTCACTTTTTAATACTTGGTTGCAAATCCTTTGCAGTCAGTTACAGCCTGAAGTCTGGAATGCACAGACATCACCAGACGCTTGGTTTCATCCCTGGTGATGCTCTGCCAGGCCTCTACTGCAACTATCTTCAGTTCCGGCTTGTTCTTGAGGCAGAATATGTATATGTGAAGAATACTGCCATTGATTTATTGTGAACAACCACTAGAGGGCACTTGAAGTCATTTTAAGACATTTTACAGTAATCAAGAACACATGATGATGTCATATGTCAAGCATAGTGTTTAGTGACTTCATGACATGTTATGAGACAAGTGCATGGTTGGATTTGAAGAGGCGGGGGCAGTGAGCTCTTGGGAACTTTGTTTGTTGGACACTCCTGATGAAGCCACAAGTGGTGGTGAGTTTTTGTGGGAGGTTTCTTTTTGATATCTTTTTTTGAGCTCTCCTCTATCTAGAGAGAGAGGAATTTACTCGACCTTTCTGTTGTGTCTGTGTGCCGCATGGAGAAGAGAAAGAGCTGCAAAGAATTGTCTGAGGATTTGAGAACAAAAATTGTGGAAAAGCATGGACAATCTCAAGGTTACAAGTCCATCTCCAGAGATCTTAATGTTCCTGTGTCCACTGTGCACAACACTGTCAAGAAGTTTACAGCCCATGGCACTGTACCTAATCCCCCTGGACGTGGATTAAAGAGAAAAATTGATCAGATTGCAACAAAGGATTGTTCGAATTTTGAATAAAGAACCTCGATCAACTTCTGGACAAATTAAAGCTAACATTCAGGCACAGGGTACAACTGTGTCAGCTCACACTATACGTTGCCATCTCAATGAAAAGGGAAGCTATGGTAGGAGACCCAGGAGGACCCCACTGCTGACACAGACACATAAAATAGCCAAATTGGAGCTTGCCAAAACCCAAAAAAGCAAAAATCTTTATGGGAGAATGTGCTGTGTACAGGCAAAACAAAGTTAGTTTTTTAGCCCTCATTCTACTGCTTTCAGAAAAAGAAATGAGGCCTTTAAAGGAAAGAATACAGTCAAACATGGTTGGAGGTTCACTGATGTTTTGGGGTTGCTTTGCTACTTCACTCGCTGGATGTCTTGATCATGTGTATGGCCTTATGCAATCTAAAGACTGAATTTTCGGGTGCAATGTAGGGCCCAGTGTCAGAGAGTTGGGTCTCTGTCAGAGGTCATGGGTTTTACAGCAAGACAATGACCCAAAGCACACGTCAAAAAGCACCCAGAAATGGTTTCAGACCAAGCACTGAACTGGCCAGCAATGAGTCCAGATTTCAGTCCCATAGAGTAACTGTGGAGAGATTTCAAAACAGCAGTTAGGAAAAGGAAACCCTTGCAATCTGAGAGACCTGGAGCATTTGGCGAAAGAATAGTGGTCCAGAATTGCAGTAGAGAGGTGTAAGAAACTCATTGATGGTTACAGGAAACAATTGAATTCACTTTTTTTTTTTTCTTTAAGGGGTGTGCTACCAAAAACTACATTGAGGGTGCCAATTTTATGCAGTCCATTTTTGGGGTTTTGTGTGTAATGTGTCAATTTGGCTTTTTGCTTCTCCACTTTTTTGTGTCATACCTATACAAACAAAAGAAATAAACACGAGGATGCCTAAACACTTGTAATTGCAACAATTTTTTGGGCAAAGTGGTGCATTATATGACAGAAATGCAGGAGTGCTAATATTTTGGGCCATGGCTGTAAGGGACTTTTTCAATCTAAAAAAAAAATTAAAGATATTGCCAGTAAAAGTGATTCCCCTTAGGGCAGTGGTTCTCAACCTTTCTAATGCTGCGACCCCTTAATACAGTTCCTCATGTTGTGGTGACCCCCAACCATAAAATTATTTTCGTTGCTACTTCATAACTGTAATTTTGCAGTGGGAGGAGTAGTGCCACGTCATTGGTGTCAGTGGGAGGAATAGTGTCCCATCACTGATGTCAATGGGAGGAATAGTGCCCCATCATTGGTGTCAGTGGGGGGGAATAGTGCCCCATCATTGGTGTCAGTGGGGGGAATAGTGCCCCATCATTGGTGTCAGTGGGGGGAATAGTGCCCCATCATTGGTGTCAGTGGGGGGAATAGTGCCCCATCATTGGTGTCAGTGGGGGGAATAGTGCCCCATCATTGGTGTCAGTGGGGGGAATAGTGCCCCATCATTGGTGTCAGTGGGGGGAATAGTGCCCCATCATTGGTGTCAGTGGGAGGAATAGTGCCCCATCACTGGTGTCAGTGGGAGGAAAAGTGTCCCATCACTGGTGTCAGTGGGAGAAATAGTGCCCCATCGTTGGTGTCAGTGGGGGGAGGAATAGTGCCCCATCATTGGTATTAGTGACACCAATGATTGGGCAATATTCCTCCCACTGACACCAATGATACTTACCTTGCTGACCCCTGCTCCAGCCTGGGCTCGCTCGCTCCCTCCCTCTCCCATGGTACAGACACTTACCGGTCAGATGTCTTCCTTCTTCGGCCGCTCTCCTCCTCTTCACTCGCTCGATCTTCGCGGTGCCGCTCGGCTCCTCCTTTCCAAGCTCCACCTCCTCGCCGGTGATTGGCCGCCTGTGTGCCTTTCCTGAGCTACAGTTCACCGACGAGGATTGATCCCGGGGGTGTGTCCAGATGACAGGGACGGCATGTCATCCCGCCCACACCTGGAGACGGATAGAGGAGCGGTTTCTCGGTTCCTAAGGCCATCGGAAATATGTGTTTTCCGATGGTCTTAGGCGACCCCTGGGAAAGTGTCGTTCGACCCCCAGGTTGAGAACCGCTGCCTTAGGGGATATGTTTGTTATGGTACCTGCCAAAAAACAATAGTTGGAAAATTACATATATTTAGCAAAAGCATCAAAGCATTTGGCTATGCAACTGACTCCCAAGACTCTGGAATGAGTTGTTTTTTTTTTTCTGTTTGTTTTTTAAGATCCTAGATGCCAGGAAATTTTACTTACAGATGACCTTGCAGGTTTTGACAACGGATGATAGCTTTGTAGGTAGAAGAGGTGTTCTACAAAAGTGGTTCAAAGAACATAGTCCTTAAAAGAACAGAGGTTGTCAATCAACCTCCTAGAACTTCGGGCAACTCTGCTTGCCTCATCAGCATTGGTCCACCTGTCTTAAGGGTGTCTCCAACAGGGTGCAGTGGGACATTGTTACGAAGATGGCCTATGTCAACCTTCAAAGAAAAATAGGAAATTGTGATGTTCAAAAGTAACCTTGTCCTGAACAGAACTCCATGTTTTGCGTCTCTGGCATGCACATTACAAGAGTGGAAAATTGTCAGGCAGACTTTCTCAGGTTACTAGGGCTAAGGAAAGCCCAAAGGAAGGTTACAAGGCAGACCAAGCGGCTTATACAGAGAAACAGGCAATAAGGCAATAAAGCCTGTTTCTTTGTATAAGCCACTTGGTCCGCCTTGTAACTTCATTTCGGGCTTTCCTTAGCCCTAGTTGTCTGTTAATTAGCCGTGAGTTACGCGGATTGCACCATTCACTTGCTGTATTTTTTAGGTGAGTCAGGTTCATCACACGGATTTTAATAGACTCTTTACCAGGTGATAGGGCAATTGCTTTGTGTTGGTCCATGGCGTCATTTTTAACTTTTCATTATGAGACTTTCTCGGGTGTCAACAGCTGAATGTGGGCAAGTGGGCCCGAGGTGTTTGCAGTAATTTGTATCTGGTGCGGCATACAGGATGTGGATTTCTTTGTGTCCAGATTTAACACGAAGCAGAGCACGCATTTGACCTGAACCAGTGATGCTCAGGCATTTGCTGTGGATGCTCCAAAGACTCCTTGAGATCTGTTCTTCCCCTATCTATGCATTTCCTCCACTGCAATTTCATTATCTGTTGCACAGGATAAAGGTTATGATCAATCCAGTCATTCTGATCATAACAAGTTTCCATCCTAACAGTTGCTGGTTGTGACAGCATGGCTGTTGCAGCCCATGTCCTAAGCAACAGGGGTATTTCTGACTCTGTAATTCCTACCCCTCTTAGGACAAGAAAGTTGACCCCCAGGAGGGTGTATCATCATACATGGAAAAGCTTATTTCTCCTGGTATGAAGCTCACAGGTTTCATTTTATGCTTTGTGGCGTATTTTTGATTTTCTACGATCTGATGTTGAGGTGTCTCTGGCCTTACGTACAATCAAGGGGCAGATTTCTGCTTTGGCCATTCTGTTTCAGATACCTATCAGACATCATTCCTCTGTAAAAGTCTTTGTGCAGGGTGTCACATGAAGTGTTCTGCCTCTGTAGCCCTCTTTGTCTCCCTGTGGTAGCGTCTTCTTCTCTTTTTTTTTTTTTTGCTAACAGACTTATCCATTTTGAGCATACCCAAGAGAGTTCCTTGTTACTTTTTCTCATTTCCCCTGAATCAGGATATTGTGATACCATCTTTTTATCCTAATCCCAAGCATCCTATGGAGATGTGCTTCTCTCTGGATGTTGATTGAGCTGTTCTGACTTATTTGATGCATACAGTTTTTTGGCTGGCATGAACTCAGTTCAGTTCTGGAGATTACTCTGTGCCTAGCATTCTGGCTTTTTGTCACAGGTCTTGACCAGAACGTAAAGGGCTGGCTTCACACTAACCCAATCTGAGTATATCCAAGTCAAAAATATATATGTATTTTTTTTGGGCGGGGTTGCTCTCTCAATTAACCCTGGAGACCACTGTCACTAGGACTGAAAGTGAAGGAAAATCTAAAATTTTGCTTTGACACCAGAATGAATGTGCCAATTGCTGCTCTATTCCTGTTCTGGTGATATTTCCCGGTCTTGAAAATATTTCCTCTTCCTATTTCTACAGAGTAGGAAGTGAAGGGAAGTCTTCCCCGTGGGACAGGGAATTGACACCAAAATCTTACAGGGTTTTTATTTTCTTTTTTTTTTTTTTTTCTACCTTTCCTTACTCTATGAAAATTGAATTGCCTTTGGATATACTATTACTGCTGCATAAGTTTGTGAGTTAAAACAAGCACTTTAAATGAAAGTTTAAACTTTACTGGAATCCATACTTTAGTCTGGATTACTGACTAAATAAGTAGGGAATCCAGAATCAACAAAATCACCAGTGATAGTTCTGATATTAATATCTTTATTGTAAACTAACACATCTGTGTGCCTGCATTCCTTGACCAATTTCATTTTTGTTATAATAGTTTTCTTTTGCCTCATGTTATAGGAATTGATCAATATGACCGTGACAGTATAATCAACGACTTTAAAAATGGTGTATGCAAACTACTGGTGGCCACCTCTGTGGCAGCTCGAGGACTGGATGTGAAACAATTAATCTTGGTGATAAACTATTCATGCCCAAATCATTATGAGGATTATGTACACAGAGCGGGACGTACAGGACGAGCTGGCAACAAGGTTAGAGAGTAAAATGTAATGTGTTGGCATATATAGCAAAGAAAGAAATTATCTTTCACTTTGAATGTACACTATATTGCCAAAAGTATTGGGACACCCCTCCAAATCATTGGATTCAGGTGTTCCTATCACCACCATGGCCACAGGTGTATAAAATCAAGCACCTAGGCATGCAGACTGCTTCTACAAATATTTGTGGAAGAATGGGTCACTCTCAGCAGCACAGTTTTCTTTTGATCTTATTCATCCACAAGTTAATACAATAGCCTTTTTACTTATCCATGTGGTCTTTAGCAAAATGTTGACGGGCAATGATTAAATTTTTTTTTTTTTCTTTTTTATTGGATGGTAGTGGCTTTCACCCTACAACACTGGCATGCACCCCATTATTGTTTAGTGTTTTCCTGAAGGCAAACTAATAAACTCTGACATTTGCTAATACAAAGGATGCTTATTGGGGAGCAGAGGGGGGGGCGGGGCCTGAACATGGCGGCAGGAGAGAGCTCAATGTAGGAGCTCGTGGACGGAGCTCCGCTGTCTGACCTCCCCAAGCCTCCAAGCCTAGCCCCGGAGACATGTTAGAGCCCAGCGGTGTGGGACTTACCCGGCCTGGCGCCTCCCGTTGGAGGAGAGTTTGACGCGGGCGAGGGGAGTGAGAGGAGCGTCTGGAGACTGACAGAGAGAGAGTCCCTGGACGCTGGGAGACGAAGGGGGCCGGTGCGATCACGTGACCGGCCGCAAAGCATTACTGGGAGATCGGGAAGCCGGCCGGCCGGCGTTTTGCAGTGAGAGAGCAACGCCGACCTCTTTGCCGCTGACAGATTCATTCTCCCCCTATCCCACTAGTACCCCTTGAGCCCAAAAGAAATTATAAGAAGATCTACAGAGAACTGGACAAGCAGGCCGAAGAGACCCTGGGGAGTCCCCCCCCCATGAATGGACCCTCAGAGGAACTGAGCGAGAAGGCACTCACTGGAAGAGGATACAGGAGGAGGGTGAGTGATTATGAATGAACTGTGATTTGCTTTGGAGGAACTAGTGTGTTGATCTCCAAGAAACAGAGTGTAAGTGAAAGGGGGGACCCCTGGAGAATGTTCAAAAGGTGGAAGACGCCCCCAGAGAGAAGAAGAGAGGCTTAAGGGGAAGGAGGGGGTGAGGGGAGAAGGAAGAAGAGGAAAAAAAAAGGAGAAAAAGGAAAACCAGCAAGGGGACAGGGCAGAAACTTGAAAAGTTTAAAGAACTATTTCCCCTCCTCACCCACGAATTTATACAGGACTATAAGAAGGAAAAGTGCCATAGAGAAAAATGAAAAATAAAAACGTAAAAGGAAGTGGGCTTAAAGGGTCCCAGGCTGCTACAATTAAAAAATATACATTCCAAGGAAACGTAACCCCAGAAAGACCCCAGAGCAGGACTGAAAGAGGAGAAGCAGACCTCAGTTCGGAAAGCAGTCCTAGAGTATCATTAGGCCTTGATACTAGTAATCAGCAAATACCAGGCAATACAGCGATGGAAAAAGATCTACAAATACCTAATAAAAAAGAAATGGCAGAAATGTTTAAAGAACTGGAGAAAACAATAAAACAAGAAATGGTAAATATTCGTAGTGATCTGGGACACCTGTTGGAGAGAGTTGAGGAAACGGAGGAGAAAGTTAAAGGTCAGGCCCAGGCTATCTCTGAACTGGAAAAAAAACTAACCAATATAGGGAGAGCCCAAGAGAAACTGCTGTATAAGGTTGAGTTACAAGAAAATAAAGATAGGAAGAGGAACATCTTGATACGTGGGGTCCCAGAAAACTCAAAGGGAGAAAATCTGCAAGAGGTGGTTTGTAAAATATTTAACACTATAACAGACAGCTCAGAAATGGAAGGGTCTAAAATAGAAGGAACCTTTAGAAAAGGAAAATCTCTGAGAAACCTGGGGGAAGAAAGGCCGAGAGATATAATAGCTAAATTCTATGAACTTCGGGATAAAGAAAAAATCTGGAAGAAGTCCAAGGGAAAATCAGTAATTAAGTATGAAGGAGGAGATATACAGATATATGCGGATCTGGCTCCAGAGACTCTGTGGAGAAGGAGAATTTTGAGACCCCTATTGGAAAGGTTGAAAGAACAAAATGTGCAATATAGATGGGGGACTCCCGAGTGCCTAATAGGATGGAAAAATGGGACTACAGCATACCTCAGGTTTCCAGAAGATTTGAAAAATTTCTGTGATAGTTTAAAAATCCAAAGAATGGAAATCCCTGGTTGGGAAGAAGAACAATGGGAAAATAGAATGAAGAGAAAAGAGGACTGGCAATATGTGGGTGGGAGGAGATGGAGGGCAGGGGATAGGGGGAGAGGGATGGAGGAAGAGAAATAGGTTTCCATTATCTTTTTCTGTTCCCCCCTATCACCCTCGTTATTCTTTTCGGTGCCTATGATAAATATGGGAGGGGCTTGGGGGGTAATGGGGAGGTTAGATAAGGGGAAAGTCGTCCATGGACGGAGTCTTAGCCCAAGGAATAAATCAAAAGTGGACTTTGTAATCCATAAATGATTAGTAGGCAAATGTTAGGCCTAAAAAGAGGGGGGGGGGAGGGGGGGAGGGAGGGGGGTGGGTTGGGAGAAAAGGAGGGTGGGAGGAGGGGAGGGGAGTTGGCTGGGGGAGGGAGGGGAGGAGGTATTGGGTTAACACTCTGCATGACAGATGGGATAAAGAGGAAGAGGCAATCTGGAAGAGAGATGGCGTTAATTGGGAAAGATGGAAGATATACAGTTTATAACCTATAATGTGAATGGGCTGAGTTGTCCAGGGAAGAGATTTAGGTTGTTTAATGAGTTACATCATAGGGCTGCGTCAGTGGTGTTTTTGCAGGAGACGCATTTTGAGATAGAGGCAAATGTGAAATTGAAATCCAAATATTTTCCAACATGGTATTATGCAGATTCTCCAATTAAAAGAGCAAAAGGGGTTGCAATAGGCTTAGCAAAGAATATGAGATTTGAGCTGGAGGATAGAAGAACCGACCCGGAGGGGAGGTTTTTATTCTTAAAAGGTAGACTTCAGGGGATTGAGTGTACTTTAGCCAATATATACTGCCCTAATAAAAACCCGGAGACGTATATGAAGGGTCTGTTGAGAAAATTAATGGAGTTTAAAAAGGGGCGCTTGATAGTAGCAGGAGATCTAAATTTCTGTATGGACCCACAAAAGGATAATACCTCTTCCGTGCAAAGAGAGGGGAGTAGGTCTCTGAGAGCCTTGAAAAAAGTGATGCATGAATATCAACTGGTGGACATCTGGAGAATAATGCATATGAAAGACAGAGACTATACCTTCTTCTCTAATGCACATGAGATATACTCGAGATTGGATTACATCTTAATAGACCATCAACTTATAGACCACCTGGTTAAAATTGACATAGAGACGAGGACGTTCTCGGATCATGCCCCGGTTGTAATGAAAATGGGATGGGGAAGCAGGTGGACTGGAGGATTGGGATGGAGGTTGAATGAGGCTCTTCTTCTGGATGAGGATTTAGCTCAGAAAATCGAGAAAGAGATTAAGGTATACTTTAGGGAGAACGAGACAGAGGAAGTGTCGATCGCTACAATCTGGGAAAGCCACAAGGTATTTATAAGAGGAATCTTGATTGCGGCAGGAGCAAGGAAAAAAAAGGAAAGAAGAGAGAGGGTCAGTGGGCTTTTAAAAGAAATATTGGACTTGGAGCAGGTCCATAAGAAGAAAATAACAAAAGATACGAGACAGAAGTTATTGGACAAGAAAGATGAGCTTGAGAGGTTGATGGATGAGGAGAAGAGAAGAGTATACAACAGGGTTTTGAACGAGAGATATAGATGGGGAGACAGGCCAGGAAGATATCTAATGAGAGCTTTGAATAAAAAGAAAAATAGGAACTATATAGAAAAGATAAAAAGTTCAAAGGGGGAGTTGGTCCACTCAACTAAAGAGATTATTAAAGTGTTTACGGAGTATTACAAAAAGTTATATAATATTAGTCCCCATGCTCCGATAAAAGAAGCTCAAGAGGGAAGTAATGAAAAAAAGATGATATACTTAAAAAATGCGGGATTACCAAAACTAAGTGAAGTACAGTTGAACTCCTTAGACGCAGAAATTTCCCAGGAAGAAATTAAAACAGCGTTAAGAAGCACAGGGGGGGGAAAAAGCCCAGGCCCGGATGGCTATACAGTTAGGTACTATAAGAAATTTAGTGAAGTACTGCTACCCAAGTTGGAGAAATATATGAATGCTCTGGGAGGTGGGATGGAGGTGAGGAGAGAATCCCTACAGGCCCATGTGGTACTTATTCACAAGGAGGGAAAAGATCCATCTCAGTGCTCCAGCTATAGACCTATCTCATTATTGAACACAGATACTAAACTGTATGCAAAGGTGTTAGCAAACAGGTTGAAAGATCTAATGCCTGAATGGATCCATGGAGACCAGGTGGGCTTTGTTCCAGGGAGAGAAGGTAGAGATAACGGCTTGAGAACCCTGATGCTTATTCAGAAAAGTAGAAAAGGGAAAGCCCCGGTGGTGCTCTTGTCAATTGATGCAGAGAAGGCATTTGATAGAGTGGACTGGGGCTTTATGATGGACAACTTAAAAGTGCTGGGGATAGGTGATAGAATGCGTGAATGGATAAGTAAACTTTATAGAGAGCCCACTGCAATTATCACGGTAAATGGGGAGAGATCAGAACCCATTGGAATGACTAATGGTACAAGACAGGGCTGCCCACTGTCCCCTTTACTATATGTGTTGTCACTCGAACCTCTGTTGTCAACAATAAGGAACAGTGGATCAGTGAAGGGAATTCAGATAGAAACCATAGAACATAGAGTAGCGGCCTTTGCGGACGACTTATTGTTCTATGTGGGGAATCCCCGAATAACTCTCCCAAATATAATGAAGATCCTGAAGGAGTACGGTGAACTATCAAATCTAAAAATTAATCCAACGAAAACAGAGATCCTGAATATTAATATATCAAAGAATGAAAAAGAAAAATTACAAAAAGAATTCCCCTTTATATGGAGAGAAAAGGAGATAAAATACCTAGGAATAAAACTCACTGCCTCATATAAGCATCTGTATAGATTAAACTATATCTCTTTGATAAACGAGATCAGGGAAGATTTAAAAAGACTAGAAGGAGGAAACCCATCCTGGATAGGACGTATAAACCTAGTTAAAATGGTAATTATGCCTAAAATACTGTATAGATTTCAAATGGTACCAATTAAAATTCCAGAGGCCTTCTTTAAGATAATGAAAAAAATGTTAACAAGATACATATGGAAGAATAAAAAACCTAGAATTGCATATGAAACATTGAGTAGGACTAAAGAGAAAGGGGGATTGGCTCTACCAGATGTCAAGAGATACTACAAGGCAGTGGTTTTAGCAAGAATATATGACTGGACATTTAACCATAAGGGGAAAAGTTGGGCAACAATAGAAAATGATCTTAGTGGCATCAGATTGAGTCAGGTGATATGGGTTCCACCACAGTTTAGAGGAATTAAAGAAAGCACAAGTATCTACACTTTAAATGTTTTAAGGATATGGGACAATTTACACAAAAATATGAAATGGGAATTTAACTCTATATTAATGCCTCTCACAAACACTGAGTTCTTTCCCCCGGGAAAGAATAAGATATCAGGGAGATGGTTTAGAAAGGAGGATACCCAACTGAGAGACGTTTTGGTGGAGGGGGAATTGAGATCACTTAAAGATTTAATAGAGAAGAAGGGAGACATTTTTATTAGAATAGATGAGTGGAAATATCATCAATTGAAATGTTTTATTGGAAATCTACCGAAACCCCTGAGATTAAAACAGGAGTGGAACATGTTTGAAAGGTTGTTGGAGACACGAAGGGATGGGAAGCACGGTATATCAAAAGTGTACAGAATACTCACAGAATTAGACACAAACACAAAGTTAATTTTTATAACTAAATGGGAAAGGGATATGGGAGTTGGGTTTGATGAGGATAAACAGAGAAAAATGTTTAGATTGATACACGATAATGTTAGTATGAGAGAGGTTGAGATTAATTATAAGTGTGTGACACGATGGCACATTACTCCGAGTGTAGAGCACAAGATGAATGGGGAAAACTCAAATATGTGTTGGAGAGGATGTGGAGAGATAGGCACGGTGTTTCACATATGGTGGGAATGTCCAAGAATTCAGATTTTTTGGAAGAGAATAGTCAAATTGATTGAAGAAATAACTGAAATCGACATAGGGCTAGACCCAACGACGTGCCTCCTACACAATGTGGAGACATCGGTAAATAAATATAAAGACTCAGGTATATGGTATTTCTTGAATGCGGCGAAAGGGCTGATACCCAAGTTTTGGCGGAAATCTGAGGTTCCGAGGGAGGAGGACTGGATAAAAAGAGTGAACCAGATAGGTAGAATGGAAAGATCATACCATATGCAGGAAGATAGGATGAGAGTCTATTACAGGAGATGGGAAAAGTGGGAAAGAGCAGGATTGAAAGAGAAATATAGGGAAATATAAACTAGGATGTTAGCAAAAAATCATTAAGCCTCGAGAGACTAGAATGGGCCAGAGTCTGCAGAGGGGGGGGAGGGGGACGGGGGGTGGGATGGGGGGGTGGTGGGATGGGAAAGAAAAGAGTTTTTAGCGGGGGAAAGGGAGAAATGTTATAAATGTTTATCTGTATGAGAAGTATTTCCCCTTTTTGGGTATTTGTATTGCTATGAAAAATTTAATAAATATTTAAATTAAAAAAAAAAAAAAAAAAAAAAAAAACAAAGGATGCTTATTATTTAGACATAGGCCTGGAGTTCTTGGACATTATCTTTTGTATTGCCTATCTTGCTCTTGGTGTGATCTTTGCTGGTCAACCAATCAGGAGGAGGCTAACGATGTATTTCCTCCATTTGTGCAGAATCTGCATGATAGTGGACATGTGGAGTCTAAACTCTTTAAAAATGGTTTTGTAACCTTTTTCAACCTGGTGAGCATCAATAACTTTGAAACTTATAAATCTGCTTTTTTTCAAGCTGTGTTGGTTCTACACACCTTGTTTGTTAGGATCAGACTTGAACAGTGAACTTCAACTTCTGTTCTTTAAGGCATGGCCTCAAACAACTCACTTCGGGCTATTCCATGATTTAAACATCTGACAGTCTATTCCAATATACTAAGAAGTCCTTTTTACTCCTTTATTTAAGATATCTAGTTTTAGGACTGAGCGCGGTCACATTTCAGGTCCAATTTTATGCAGAAATATTAAGAAAAGAAAAAGTTTACAAACTTTAAATCACCCCTGTGAACTTTTTCTTGCATTTTCTGTACTATTTACTACTTCAAGAACAGCATGTAGGATTCGTGCTGTGTACAAGCAGCCTTGTTCTGCACTTTTTCTCTGTGGACCTCTTGATAGAGAAGGCATTGCCTCCTTATGTCAGTGCTGCCCCTCTTGATATCTGATGATTTGACTGACTCTTGATGGAATATTCATGAAACACTACAAAAGGTGTTAACACAGAATGAATAATACAGAGGCGGTGAGATCCCTTGCACTTCAGCAAACCGTGAGCAATAAAGTAGTGACTTATCCAGATTCACTCTGTTTACATTATTATAGTGTCCCCAAAAACGCTGCATTAGCGGGATCAGCCCCGGCACCTACCAGCACCTCTGTTTAGCCCCTACGCTTAACCCCCTCCCTCCTTCTCTCACAGCAAGTACAGTGTGAATAGTTCACTGTTACTTGATACATTGCACACAAAAACCACAGTGTTTGCAGAATTAAGCTGGATCTCTGCTTGCACTTGCAGGTATATTTTTTTGTAGCGGCTCAAGCAGTCCCTGACAGCCAAGTGCTCTTTTTCCCATGAGTCGCACTAGGTATTTATAAATTTAGTGGTGGAAATGTCCAACAAAAGGTAGTGAAGAGGCCTACAGGATTCTGAATATGTCAGATGAGAGCGAGGGGAAGCCTCACTGATAGAATCAAGCTCAGAATACGAACCTGTAGACTGGAGCAGCACCCTGACAGCTCAAACTATGGAGAAGAGTTCCCTGCTAAAGTCAGGTGTACCTGACCCCGTTCCCAGGTTGCTGAGATGTTAAAATTGCATGATGATTCTCATATGCAGCAGAGTGCCAATAATAGTGCCGCTCAACCCTATAGTTAACTGGCGATCACCAGTACATCGTGGTATTATGCATACCAGCACTGCAGTATCACTTGATGTGGCGAGTCCAATACAAGCTGGTGCCGGTGGCTAGCACAAGTAGTGTCCCGCAACCACCACACAGGTCCATGTATATCCCATAGTGTGCTTGCAAATCCTGATTGGCAGCCCACAAATTCTTTACCTCCCCCATTCACTGCCAAACCCAGAATTCAGGTGGAAACAGCAGATTTAATTACTCCTCTTGATTTTTTGAAGCTGACTTTCACGAAAGATCTGTATGCATTGATTGTGGATCAAAGCAATTTATATGCACAACAGTTTATCGCCGCCAACCCATTTCTAACATTGCCAGACCATTTGCATGGAAACCTATTACGGTTTCTGAATTTAAAGTTTTTTTGGGCCTAACCCCCTCAGCATGGTTGTATTGATCCACAGACCCGATTCATCATATGCCCATGTTCTCTGCTACCATGGCCAGGCATATATATGAGAATATAATGCAATTTATGCATTTCAACAACCATACATTTTGTTGTCCTCAGGGTGACTCTGAATTTGACAGACTCCACAAAATTCGGCCCCTCGTAAATCCCCTTAACCAAAAATTTGCAGATGTCTATACTCCCTAGCAAAATATTTGTGTTGTTGAGTCCCTCAGTTTATCTGGCCGCCTTGCATTCTATTTCTCCCCAGCAAGCATGCCAGATATGGGGTATAAGATGTATAAGACCTGTGAGAGGGCAGCAGGCTATACATATAAGTTTCAGATTCACGTGGAGCACTCCAGATACCCAGACTACATGTGAAGCAGTGGCAAGATAGTTTGAGACTTGTCATCCTTTTTCCATATGGGGTACCACTTATACATGGACAATTTTAATTCCAGCATGCCATTAATTAGAGATCTGTACAATCTTGGAATTGGCGCATGTGGCACAATGCGACTTAATTGCCGGGGCTTCCCCCAACGGCTTGTAAATACCCATCTTAAAAAGGGGAACAAAGCCTGCTTGATGAAATGAATTTATGTCCTATCTACCATTGACGCAGACACGACCATCCAAATTGCCACGACAGCTGGTGTTGAGAAGCCCCTCTGTGTCCACGACTATAACCTTAACATGGGTGGGGTGGACCAGATGATGAATCTGTACTTCGTTTCCTGAAAAGCCAGACACCGGTACAAAAAAGTGTCTGTCTATTTATTTCAATTGGCTCTATATAACGCTTTTGTGCTTTGCAAAGCAACTGGACGTAGTGGATCCTTCCTAAAATTCTAGGAAGAGATCATCACAACCCTTTTGTATCCAGAAGGTGCTCTGGCCCAAACCCCCAACCCAGATGCAGTTAGCTGGCTGCATGAGAGGCCTTTTCCTGATGCCATTCTTAGTACCCAAACCCAAAGGACACCCCAAAATAGATGTTGCGTCTGTAGCAGACACGGAATTAGGCCTGAAACCCGCTTTGTTTGTCCCTCCTGTCCTGGTCAACCTGGTCTCTGCCTCAAGGACTGGTTCCGTCACTACCATACACTAGCGAACTATTAGTATAGGGTACAGCACAGTTCAGGACAGATATTTGCACAGGGTCTTGAAAGATGTTAGGTAGTCAGGAAACTGGCTATCGCACTTTGAGAGACCCTACAATCTGTTTTAAAAAGTTAAAGTTAAAAAAAAAAAAAAAAAAACCATTTTGAGAGACCCTAATATCTGCTTGTTACAGTTAAAATAAAAAAAAAAAAGTTACATTTTAAAAACCAAAAATAGTATTTTTTTTTTTTTGGTCCAGTTACTGTTATACTGTTACGGTTTTACTGTTACTGTTTTATTACTTTTTTATTGTTAACCATTGCGGTTTTCTTTGCAGGAATGTCATTCAGCTGCAGCACCGACTTGTTTATTTTGACAACGGGTCTTGCCCTGTGAATTTACGTAGTGTGTGCAGCGCTGTTGGATGAGATTTTTCATCTGCAGTTAAAAAAGAGCATATATGCCGAATAGACCCTAGATTTCTCAAAAAAGAATACCTGTCAGTGCCTATTGCAGTCTCGGGATGTTTACATTCCCTGTGATAGCAAGAAAAGTGATCAAAAAATGTAAAAAAAGAAAGACCATGTAAAAATAATAAAAACAAAAATGTAACTAAAAAAGAAAAAGTTAAGCACCCCCCCCCCCCCCAAGTTTTTAGAAACTGACAAAATATATTTTTTTTTTTATACAAAATTGTCACATAAATGATTTATTGCTCACACATCTCATGGGTATATGTGGAATTACTCCCATGACGTGTGAGCAATATATCATTTAAGTGACAACTTTGTGTAAAAAAATAAATAAAAACATTTTCTGTCATTTTCCAAAAACTTGTGGAAATAAATCTTCCATGGACTCAACATGCCTCTCAGCAGATAGCTTAGGGTGTCTACTTTCTGAAAAGGGGTAAATTGGGGGTGTTTGTACTGCCCTGGTATTTTAGCACCTGAAGAAATATGGTAGGCAGTCTGAAAGTAAAAGTTGTGTAAATTCCAGTATCTATACCATAGTTTGTAGATGCTATAACTTTCACACAAACCAATTAATATGCAGTTATTGGGATTTTTGTTTTACCAAAGACATATAGCAAAATACATTTGGCCTAAATTTATGACGAAATTTAAGTTTATTGGATATTTTTTATGACGGAAATGAGAAAATATTTTTCTTTTCATAATTTTTGGTCTCTTTTTGATAGCACAAAAAAAAAAAACCCGGAGGTGATCAAATACCACCAAAAGAAAGCTCTATTTCTGTGAGAAAAGACATAAATGTAATTTATGTACAGTATTCCATGACAGCACAATTATCAGTTAAACTAGCGGAGCGCTGTGTAGCAAAAAATGGCGTAAATTGCAGTATCTATACCAGCAATGGGCAAACTACGGCCCGGCGGACCTTTTAATCTGGCCCGCGGAGCTAGACTCCCGCTAGGCTCCTCTCACAGTCCGCCCTGAAGACCGGTGTAGCATGAAAATCTGTCTCCTATGAGGATCTGTCCCCCTCGACGTATCTGCGCATGTGCCGGAGATCGCCGATCGGCTGCTAATGCCTGAAACTGGCACATGCGCAGATACGTCGAGGGGGACAGATCCTCATAGGAGACAGATTTTCATGCTACACCGGAACGGCGCGGTAAGTGAATTGACACAGGGGGGACTTGGGGACTTAATATGGGGGATGAATTAATATGGGAAATGAATTACTATAGGGGGGATGAATTACTATATGGGGATGAATTACTATATGGGGGATGAATTACTATGGGGGATGTATTACTATGGGGGATGAATTACTATATGGGGGGATGAATTACTATATGGGGGGATGAATTACTATGGGGGGATGAATTACTATGGGGGGATGAATTACTATAGGGGGGATGAATTACTATAGGGGGGGTGAATTACTATATGGGGATGAATTACTATATGGGGGATGAATTACTATGGGGGATGAATTACTATATGGGGGATGAATTACTATATGGGGGATGAATTACTATGGGGGATGAATTACTATGGGGGATGAATTAGTATATGGGGGATGAATTAGTATATGGGGGATGAATTACTATATGGGGGATGAATTACTATACGGGGGATGAATTACTATATGGGGGATGAATTACTATGCTTACTATGGGGGAATATTACTATACTTACTATGGATGACCCATACACATCATTCATCTACTCTTGGTCCGGCCCCTGGGTCCAATATATGAACCCATTGCGGCCCTCAAGTCAAAAATTTGCCCACCCCTGATCTATACCATAGTTTGTAGACGCTATAACTTTCACACAAAGGAATTAATATACACATGTTGGGATTTTTTTTTCTACAAAAGACATATAGCAGAATACACTTTGGCCTAAATTTATGACCGACTTTGAGTTTACTATAGAATTTTTATGTATCTTTTTTTTAATTCAGTCTTTTATTGTTTATAGCGCATTAAAAAAAAGGGGGGGCACAGGTGATCAAATACTACCGAACGAAAGCTCTATTTGTATGAAAAAAGTACATAAATTTTGTTTGGGTACAACATTGCATGACCGTGCAATTACCAGTTGAAATAGCGCAGCTCCGAATAGCAAAAATATTCCTGGTCAAGAAGGGGTGTAAATCCTCTGGAGGGCAAGTGGTTAAAGAATCATAGGTTATTCCTCCGAACTGTTTTAAAAATAAAAAGTAAACACATGTAAAAGCACGTGCACATCCTTACTGATATTGTAAAGGTGTGTGTATATATACTGTGTGTGTATATATATTTTTTCTTAATCTACTCTTCCCCTGTCATCTTCCACCCTAAAGGATCATAGGTTAATACTTAAAACTGAGTTATGCGGTTAAAAGAGAATAAAACAATTTTAGGCATATACACACCTTTATTAAAATAAAGTATATATGCAGAGGAAAAAAAATATGTATATATATATTTATATATTTATTTTTTAAATATTCCCCTGCCATCCATCTCACTTCTACCTAACTGCTGTCATCTCCAGTCACGTTTATTTTTCTCTTTTAAGCTAGTTTCACACCTACACAGGTGCTTGTGGGCACCTGTTCCCTCACCCGCAACCACACACAGCCATAACGCGCTGCTCTTAACAGACGCGCAGGACTGACATTCACTCTTAATAGCACCCCATGCATCTACAAACGTGTGTTTGCAGGTGTGGGAAAGTATGGGAAGTTCCCTGTGCAGTGGCATTTTAAAAAAGATGCAGAAAATCTTATCCTGTATGAAATGCAGGCACTGCAGCCCATTCAAATGAATGGGATGCCGTGCCCGCGCAAACGCAGCTCGCAGAACTTCAAAGGTATGAATAAAGTCTTACAGCCCATCTTGTGTTACAAAGAACAGAGCAACAGGAAGAGGCCGATTTGTCACTTAGGAACAACTGAAAGTAAGTGAGTATAGTTAGTCTAGGTCAGTGGTGGGCAACCTTTTTTTTCAACTGAGCCAAATCTCGCCAAAACCATGATTGAAATTTATTTTGAGAGCCACATTTTTAAAACTGAAAATACATATCCCATATAGTAATTCATCCCCCATAGTAATTCATCCCCCATATAGTAATTCATCCCCCATATAGTAATTCATCCCCCATATAGTAATTCATCCCCCATAGTGTAATTCATCCCCCATAGTAATTCATCCCCCATATAGTAATTCATCCCCCATAGTAATTCATCCCCCATCGTAATTCATCCCCCATAGTAATTCATCCCCCATATAGTAATTCATCCCCCATATAGTAATTCATCCCCCATATAGTAATTCATCCCCCATAGTATGTCATCCCCCATATAGTAATTCATCCCCCATAGTAATTCATCCCCCATAGCAATTCATCCCCCATAGCAATTCATCCCCCGTATAGTATTTCTTCCCTCGTATAGTATTTCATCCCCCGTATAGTATTTCATCCCCCGTATAGTATTTCATCCCTCATATAGTATTTCATCCCCCCATATAGTATTTCATCCCCCCATATAGTATTTCATCCCCCCATATAGTATTTCATCCCCCATATAGTAATTCATCCCCCATATAGTATTTCATCCCCCATATAGTAATTCATCCCCCATATAGTAATTCATCCCCCATATAGTAATTCATCCCTCATATAGTATTTCATCCCTCATATAGTATTTCATCCCTCATATAGTATTTCATCCCCCCATATAGTATTTCATCCCCCCATATAGTATTTCATCCCCCCATATAGTATTTCATCCCTCATATAGTATTTCATCCCCCCATATAGTAATTCATCCCTCATATAGTATTTCATCCCTCATATAGTAATTCATCCCTCATATAGTAATTCATCCCTCATATAGTAATTCATCCCTCATATAGTATTTCATCCCTCATATAGTATTTCATCCCTCATATAGTATTTCATCCCCCCATATAGTATTTCATCCCTCATATAGTATTTCATCCCTCATATAGTATTTCATCCCTCATATAGTATTTCATCCCTCATATAGTATTTCATCCCTCATAAAGTATTTCATCCCCCCATATAGTAATTCATCCCCCATATAGTATTTCATCCCCCCATATAGTATTTCATCCCCCATAGTAATTCATCCCCCATAGTAATTCATCCCCCATATAGTATTTCATCCCCCCATATAGTATTTCATCCCCCATATAGTAATTCATCCCCCATATAGTAATTCATCCCCCCATATAGTATTTCATCCCCCCATATAGTATTTCATCCCCCCATATAGTATTTCATCCCCCCATATAGTATTTCATCCCCCCATATAGTATTTCATCCCTCATATAGTATTTCATCCCCCACAGTACTATCCCCCCTTCTAGTAAGCCAAGTCCCCCGTGTCAATTCACTTACCTTTTGCGTTCCTCTCGCTGTCTTCCCGCGCCGTTCGGGTCTTCAGGGCGGACTGTGAGAGGAGCCTAGCTCCCCTCCCCTCACGTTCGGCACGCTGCCCCGCCTACACACATCCTGACAGCCACATCCGCGGGCCGGATTAAAAGGTCCGCGCGGACTTTTGGGGCTGCCAACCGAGAGGAGGCAGGGGAGCGGCCGACCGAGAGGAGGCAGGGGAGCGGCCGACCGAGAGGAGGGAGGGGAGCGGGCGCCCGGCACACAGAAGAGCCGCATTAGAGTGGGTAAAGAGCCGCATGTGGCTCGCGAGCCGCGGCTTGCCGACCACTGGTCTAGGTTATTGTTATTATTATTATTAGCGGTCTATTTGCTTTTTTTGTCAGTGCAATCTTAATTACATCCCAAGCGCAGGTCACAAATGCTCTGCATGTGCCTGCACCGGATCGCTTGGTACAAAACGACCATGTTATCCTGCTGCGGTGCATTTCCAAAATCATGGGACATGTACATCATTGGTGCGTTGTGGTGCAATTTAAGCCCATTCAAAATGAATGGGCTCAAATCACAACACACTGAATCACATGTGAATTGCGCAGGAATGCAGTGCGGTTCCTGTTCGATTCACCTGCAGTTCATAGTGTGAACCGAGGCTTAGATTACCTATCTGACCTACTTGTCAACTTCCAAGTGTCAGACATGCTAAGGCTGGCTATATGTTAATCAATGTTTTTTTTTTTTTTTTTTTGTTCAACAAGGGAATTGAGCAAAAATGTGACATGATTGCCCCATCCACACACATCAAGTGTGTGAATGGGGGAATCCTTCCCACTGAGCACTTGTGTTCTGACAGTAGGGACACTTTCCCTCTGTCGGAGTACACCGATTGGTACGGCAGGCTATAGTTGCCATCACTAATAAATTGGGAAAAACCTGACAGGCTGGTTGTACAGAAGTCGATCTACCACTCTACTTCTGTACAACCAGCCTGCCTACAGTATATATGGATCGAATTTAAGCCAGTCCCTGCTGAACCAGCCAGATTTCAGTCCATGTATGGGTGGCTTAAGAAAGCGGTCTTGTGCAATAGAAAATATGCACTTTTTTGTCATTGAGGTCTGCTGCTCTCCTGTTTTTCAGCATAGATGTTCACTCTGCTCTGTCATTAGTTATGCATGATATGTGAGTGCTGCAGACTTGGGGTTCTAGAGGAGCACATACCCTGCACTGTCAGCATTGTCCTGAAGCACTTATTGCTCACAATAAGCTGTTAGCTTTGTCACTAGGTACTATACAGTGAAAGTTCATCTTCTACACTGAAAAAAAGGCTTTAACACCTGGTCTGACTTGGTGTTAAAACAAGGAGATTAACACTAAGTTTACTCTAGTGTTAAGACTCTTGTGATCCTAACACAGTTTATTTAACATTTACATTCCTATACTATCACTGTAGTTATCACAGAGCTTACACAGTAAAGTGAAGAGATGAGATATTTGGTTCCTACCTTAGTTAAAACTGTTTATTAAACACCTCTCTAGTGAATTACCCCCTTGAGTTGCTGTAATAAAGCTTAACACAACTTATCACCCTCTTAACACAGTTTATTTTAGTATAACTGGAGTAATCATCTATAAAAGTAAGAGAATACCTTTTCTTTCCTGGAGTCAAGTTTTCCATTGGACTGCAAAGATCTGAATGAAGTTCAGAGGTTTCTTAGCTTTTCTATTACTCTGCTTTAGAAAGGCTTTTCTTGTCATTTTTCTTCTTATACAGCTGGTTCATTTCATTGCTTGATCACATGGACTAATTGTCATTCCACTTGCATAGTCATTCTCAGTTAATTTCTTTATTATGTCAGGACTTCTGTGCCCAAGACTCAAAAGACCCATTTGTGAATGCAGTTTCAATGTTTTTCCTCCTTGGCAGTATTTACCACCTCTTTGCATTTCAACTGATACAGTTCATCTGTAATTTTATTCTTTGCAATTAAGATATCCCCTTTTGTGACGGCACAACTGTAACCTTCGGAAGGTCACTTTATTGGCCTTCACACGTTTAGCCTTTTGTATTCATGTGTTTTTTGTTGCATGTTACTGTTGTTGTTCCTACTTTTCTTATTTAAAGCAGACTCTGCTTTCTTTTTTATGCTTATATTCATCCATAAACTTGCCTTTAATATATTCCAATATGGAATAAACAGCCTGATCTTTGAGCAATGGGAGCTGCCAGCCAGACTGAACTGTGGAACGATGAGCCTGCAGGTTACTTCCCACTTTGATTAGCGGTGTTTAGCCTCTGTTTAATTTCGTTACGTGAGTGCAGTTTTATCATTCTAATACAGGGAATAAACATTCACATACAGAGAGCACGATTTGTTGTATTTTGTATCCTTTTTTGGTCAGTTTTATTATCTTTGATGTGAAGGAGAAGATCATTGAACCAGTTGTTTAGCTGATACCAGCTGCTAAGTGAACAAGTGCTATGAGACCGTTTGTAACTAGAAGGTCTGTATTTTAAGGTGAGAGCCATTTATAAGCCTTTTGCTCGCTGTGATTCACACAGGGATCTGCCGTGGTGTTGGCAGAAGGATTTTCACATTTCATCACATGTATTTATTATTGCATGGACCATCAATTAAATGTTTTATATACATACATAATTTTGGGTTCAGTATATATACATATTGCTGTTCATGTCCACATTAATTATCTTGGAATCTTTTTGAATTGTGCACATTAATATTTTATGTATTTGGTGTAGTGCAGCACACTGGGTGGTTTGTCCTACTCTTCCTATATGCTTGCTGTCTTTGTACCCTCTTAGTGACTGTTCTGTTAAAAAGTGGTCCATTCTCACTGTGAATCCAAATGTTTATGTGCCTAACAAGGCAACACCCACAAGGTTGTGTTTCTGGTGGTCATCAGCTCGGCTAGGTGAGTGAGTGAGCTGGTAGCTTTATCCTGGAAAAACATTTTTATTTTTGTGCATAGACAAGGTTGTTGAGGCTCAGGACTGACTTTCTTCCCAAGGTAGTCTCCACTTTTTACCTTAACCAGGACATTGCTATTCCCTCCTTCTGTCTGGCTTCAGTTCATGAAAATGAAATTTCCCTCCTTTGCCTCCAGGAAGTCCAGTTACCTTTTTGTCATCCCAGTAGGCCCAGGAAGTGGCCCAACTTCAAGTTCCACCATTCCTAGATGGCACAGACAGAATATTGTTTAGGCTTGTGATCTTAAGGATTGGGTTCCCCCTTTCCAATTAAGACTTGCTCCACTAGGGCAGTGAACGCTTCTTGGGCTTTTTGGCGTCAGGCCTCTGTTTCCCATATTTGCAAGGCCATCGCCTGGTCCTCTGTTAGAGGAATTCCACTAGCAGGATGGGTTATACCCTAGGCAGGGCCTACAGTTTTCTTTATCAGTGTTCAGTTCTTCTGTAGGTGGCAATATTACTCAAAGGTTCAGGATTGTGTACCTCAGTGGAAGAGGAAGTGAAAGTCCAAGAAAATTTATTTTACAGTTGGTACAAAAAATCTATTTTTTTCAATGCAGGTTAACTAAAAGAAACCACAGAAGAGTTCAGTTGGTTACTGGATGAAACAACTTGTTTTCATTACATGAAATGAGTACTGTGTGTAGTGTCCTATTTGGTATGTTTTATAAATGTTCTTGCTAGAGCTGAACAGTAAATGTGCAACTCCTGCTGTTGTTTTCTAGGGCTATGCCTTTACATTCATCACAGAAGATCAGGCACGTTATGCAGGAGATATAATCAAAGCTTTGGAGCTTTCAGGAACTCCAGTTCTTCCTGAACTGGAAAAGATCTGGTCAGAATTCAAAGAACAGCAGAAAGCGGTATGTTTTTTAATGTTGTATTAAAAATGGTATTAGTGCTGTTTATGTATCATGTTTTTGAGACTGACTACACTGACTAGGCCAAAAATGTCATGTAAAATACAAACCTAAACTATGCGTTCCAAAACTCATTTTACAGATTACCATTACAGCCGGCATAGTTTGTGCTTAATGTAAACATGTTCCATATATATATATATATATATATATATATATGTATAAATCACAGGATGACTGCCTTTTACCTTTTTTCTGTGACCGTCTGGCTTGGTTTGGTTATGATTGGAATATGACTTCATTACTAAAACTTGTCAGCAACTATCCCGTAATCTGAGGGTGAGTCAGTGGCAAGTAGTGGCATTTAATTCAGGCCCTAGTTAAAGAAATGGTCAGAGAAGAGATGTACAGTGCCTTGAAAAAGTATTCATACCCTTTGAAATTTTCCACATTTTGTCATGTTACAACCGAAAACATAAATGTATTTTATTGGGATTTTACGTGATAGACCAACACAAAGTGGCACATAATTGTGAAGTGGATGGAGAATGAAAAAATGGTTTTCTAAATTTTTTAGAAATATCTGAAAAGTGTGGCATGCATTTTTATTCAGCCCCCTTTGCTCTAATATTCCTAACTAAAATCTAGTGGAACCACTTGCCTTCAGAAGTCACCTAATTAGTACATAGAGTCCACCTGTGTGTAATTTAATCTCAGTATAAATACAGCTGTTCTGTGAAGTCTTCCAGAGGTTTGTTGGAGAACATTAGTAAACAAACAGCATCATGAAGGCCAAGGAACATACCACAAGTCAGGGATAATGTTGTGGAGAAGTTTAAAGCAGGGGTAGGGTATAAAAAAAATATCCCAAACTTTGAACATCAAATGGAGCCACTGTTCAATCCATCACCGGAAAATGGAAAGAGTATGGCACAACTGCAAACCTACCAAGACATGGCCATCCACCTAAACTGACAGGCTGGGCAAGGAGAGCATTAATCAGAGAAACAGACAAGAGGCCCTTGGTAACTCCAGAGGAGCTGCAGAGGTCCACAGCTCAGGTAGGCGAATCTGTTTACAGGACAACTATTAATCGTGCACTCCACAAATCTGGCCTTTATGGAAGAGTGGCAAGAAGAAAGCCATTTTTGAAAGAAAGCCATAATAAGTCCCATTTGCAGTTTGCGAGAAGCCATTTGGGGGACACAGCAAACATGGAAGAAGGTGCTCTGGTCAGATGAGACCAAAATTTAACTTGGCCTAAAAGCAAAACGCTGTGTGTGCCGGAAAACTAACACTGCACATCACCCTGAACACACCATCCTCACCATGAAATGTGGTAGTAGCATCATGTTGTGAAGATGCTTTTCTTCAGCAAGGACATTGAAGCTGGTCAGAGTTGATGGGAAGATGGATGGAGCCACAGGGCATTCTTAGAAGAAAACCTGTTAGTCTGCAAAAGACTTCAGACTGGGGCGGAGGTTCACCTTCCAGCAGGACAACTACCCTAAGCATACGGCCAGAGCTAAAATGGAATGGTTTGGATCAAAGCATATGCATGTGTTAGAATGGCTCAGTCAAAGTCCAGACCTGAATCCAATTGAGAATCTGTGGCAAGACTTGAAAATTGCTGTTTACAGACGGTCTCCATCCAATCTGACAGAGCTTGAGCTATTTTGCAAACAAGAAGGGGCAAATATTTCACTCTAGATGTGCAAAGCTGGTAGAGATCTACCCAAAAAGACTTGTAGCTGTAATTGCAGTGAAAGGTGGTTCTACAAAGTATTGACTCGGGCTGAATACAAGTGCACGGCACACTTTTCAGATATTTATGAGTAAAAAAAACATTTATCATTTTCCTTCCACTTATTATGTGCCACTTTGTGTTGGTCTATCACATAAAATCCCAATAAAATACATTTACATTTTTTGGTTGTAACATGACAAAATGTGGAAAATTTCAAGGGCTATGAATAATTTTTCAAGGCACTGTATCTGGCTTATTTAGGACCGAATATGGCTCATTTTGGATAGCTGAAGCATAATGGATTTTTATGCATGCAGCGAATACAGTTGAGAATTAAGTGAGACTCTATTCACATCTGGGAGAAATGAAGAGCGATTTGAAGTGCTTTAACACTCCACACTAGAATTTCCATTATATTCAGTGGTCCTTGTTCATACCTGGGCATAGTGTCCACACCAGGTTTTTTCAGGACAGAGTGGTTTCATTTTGGCCCTAACAGACTTTAATCAGAGTTTCTGAATTTTTTTTTTTTTTTTAAACAAGTTTTCTTGCCTATAAGTAGTTCCACCAGAAAGAACCACTAAGTCCTTGCCAACATCCCCAAAGCTATATAGCAACAAACAAGTTTCCCCCAGATAATGGGAAACTGAAAATCTTCAAACTAGGATAAAAATTACAATACTTTATGCATGGAACAACCAATGCTGAGTACTCTGTATATAGTCATGGGCTTGGTTTAAGTAAATATCCCATTCATCGTGATGCGTTTCAGAAAAGATTTTCTTTTATAAGGTGCACAGTAGAGAGAGGATGGCAAGATGTATTCTGCAATATAATTAACATTCATAAGCAACCATATCTCAAACGTCATTTACATGAATTATTTAAGTTGTTTGATATCGGAAACATTGCATACCATCCATCGAGTACAAAACACCTGTTGTTTAAGATAAAAACAAATCATCCATCATCGCCGCTTGGTGAACCTCCAAACCTAATTGGGCTCTGAGTGCCTCACATTGGGACTACCCTATAACACCCCAACCCTTGGTCCAGCGGACTGTGTCTTGAGGGTCTAGAATGGAAAGTGTGTGTGTGTGTGCATAAAATATATGCGTATACTATGACCAGACTGGTGCTAATCTTAAAAAAAAAAAAAAAAAAAAAAAAAAAAAAAAGCATAATATATATTGTTGAGGTAAGTGATAATAGAAAAAAAATGTCTAGTATATTATATCAATCAGTATTGCTTCATCAAGGATGAGAATACTCAGTCCAACAATGTTAATGTTTGAAAAGCCGCATAGAAAAAAGTGGGGAATAATCCACTTATTAAAAATAAAAAATCTCACCTAGTTGAATATTGCACATGGTCACAAATCTATGGCACAAGATTATCCCATAGGCATATAATGGTTCTCATAAAGGAGCGCCAACCCTGTTAAACATGGCGCCAACACATGTCCATTGCGCAACTGCATCCGCACATGCTCTGTGTTGTTACCTGGAGAAGCCGGTCCCCCGAACCAGCTGTGTGCGCTGCCAACCTGTCATGTTGACTTGCCTAGTAACTAGCTTTCCATCGTCTTGAAAGGACACATCGTCTTGAATCACAACTTCTCTGGAATTTACCTTCATCCATCATTTCACCTCTTAAAGAAAAGACTCCAGATAGTGCGTAAACTTTAAAACATTTTATTAACTCTAAACAAATAAAATGCGCATTCACATGTGAAGGGTGCCCAGTCGCACCAAGTGTAATCAGCCTCTACTGTCAATGTATGCCCGTAATTACATTCCCCTTGAGAAAGTAACGTGACGAGTGATGAAACGGGTCAGGGCTTTGGATGACGTCACGATGCGTCATGAAGCCAGCGGTGGTTGCGGCAGTAGCAATGTTTTTTGGAGTGACACCGCACGGTAACCATTGTGTTTGCAATTTACTCACTGCATGGGTTCAGCCATTGTGGGTACAGGTCCAAGAGGTAGTACAGTGTTAGATCAACTTACAGATTTTCTGTAAAGGTGAACTTTTTAATTACATTACCTTCATAAAGGAACTGAGAACTGCTCTATGATTTCAGTCACAGTGGTCTTATACCACTGATTCCACCTCTGCCTCCCAGAGAGTGAAGACTGGGAAGAGATGGACCCAGCTGGGGTTTGACACAATTTACCCCTAAAGTTCTAATGCAGGGCCCTTCATCCCAGATGAGATCAGTGAACTGCATCTTGATTCCCCCAGGCTCACCGAGAAACAAAGTTAACCTGGTCATCAGAAGATGTGGAGCGGGTCCTTGACTTTTTTTGCTCCATAGCCATCAGTATTAGAAGTATTTTGATAGTTAAGTATCAAGGCAATTTCCATTCCTTACCTTACGTTGAAGTGTAAGTAGTGCTGTCGCTGATAATATGGACAACTGAGGTTTTTTGGTTTTTTTACTATTATTTTATTGTAGTTGTTTGAAGAAGGACATTGGTATGGGTCTTTTAGTGTGTCTCAGCATCATAGAAGACTGAGGAGTTTTGTAATGGGTTGAAAGTAGAGAATAAAGATGGAGGGGTATTTGCTGGAGCTCAGACCAGGCTGTGTGCATGTATATATCAAGCTTTATTTAGATATGTATTTGCATGTTCTAGAATTTAAAAAAAAAATGTGGCAATTGAAGTTGTGGTGTTAATATCAATTCCAGTCCTGGGTGTGCATGAGAGATCCAAGGAGTTTTAATATGCAGAAAATTTTCTTGTTTGAGAGAATGCTATATAGCAGCCTTTTTCAACCAGGGTGACTTCAAGTGTCTTCAGAGGTGCCTTGGCAAAATGCCTACAAATTGCACCCAAGCCAGTGATTAAATCAGCCTGCCTTTTAGTAACACAAAGCCACTACTGCACTAGATTGCACTACTGCAACCTCCTAGCCACCAGTGTCCAAAAAACCATTGGCGAGGTGGTTGGATAAAGAGGACATTTAGTGCAAGCACAGCATCCTTGTTTGCCCCTACTCTGCTCCTCTCTATCAGCACTGGGGTCACATCATCTGAGTGAAGGAGAGAAACTGAAGCAGAAAAACATTGGAATACTACTCCGCACCAGTGTACAAAGGTTCATTTGCTTTGAAAGAATAAATCACCTCTAATAATGGGTGTCCTACACGCGTGGATGTTGCTGTTATGTAAAACTGTATGTTTAGGTTTTTTTTTTTTTCATTTTAGAATGGGGTGCCTCAAGATTGTGCAGAATTTCAAAGGGTGCCTTGACTGATTAAAGGTTGAGAAACACTGCTATAGAGTCTCCTTGACCATAAAATTGTCCATTTTGTCTCGCACCTTTGCATAGGATTGGTTGTGCCAAGCCTCTGCAATAGTTTGGTAGTTAATCATTTCCCCCATCATCTTTCAGGACCACTTGTTTGAGAGACGATTGGCTCCACCTTCTACAATAAACACAAATTAGAGTTGAAAAAGTCCCTCCCCTCACTTGTACTTTAGTTGTTTTGTGTTTCTAGACCCTTCAGGAGTACACTATGCAACGTTTGTTATGCTCCCCAGCTCTGATGACTGTGGTTGTCAGATCCCATTCTAGTGCCTAGACCTAGTGTGCCTGTGTCTATAAGCCTTATGTCTAGAGGGTGCTTTCCTTTTCATGCCTGCTGGTATTTGCCTTCGTCTTAACAAGAGCATAAACATTACTGAAAATAAAGCAGAGTCAGCAACCTATTGACTTTTCAATGGCAAACTACGTATTCATCTGTGCAGACTGGGCTCCACCTGAGATTTTGTTGGAACTGTTCCTCTTTGAGAGGAAATTTTTGAAACCATAGTCTATAGTCACTGTGCGTCTACCAGTGATCCACCTTAACAGTGAAACCACTAGACCAGTAGAGGGCCTACTTGCCATTAAGGATTCTTCTGATCAGCAGTTGGACTACCTCTTTAAATTCCACTGTTCTCTGGCTGGTTCTGCCCTCCATTCTGTGTTACCTGACCTTAAGCTGTCACAGTGGCAGAATGGAATGGCTTCTTTGAAAGATTTTTCCACCAATGGGGTAAACCCTCTTCTTATAGGACATGAAGGGTCAAATTTCCGGAGTCCTATACTTCAGTTGTGGTTGCTTGATCGAAATATCTAAACTTGTGTCCCATACAGGTTTTAAGTCTATACAGATGCTGTATACAGTAAACAGCTAGGTCTTTGAGGTACACTGTCTCTTTGGTCCTGCCCTTGTGTCCCTGGCTTCTATTCCATTAGCTTCAAGATTGAGTACAACCAAGCCTGTTGAGCCTGATTCTGAGTCATCCCACAGGGGTGAGAAGCAAGATATCCTTACTGAAGCCTTTAGCATGAATGTGCACTGCTACTTTTAAAAGAGGGAAGATGGTCTTCAGGTGGTTTGCCCCCTCAGGCTTTCAGATGCAGAGTACTCCTTTTGGGCTTTTAAGGCTGACCCCCACTTCTCTGCCACTCCCTATAGCTGCTCAAGCTCTACCCCCCTTTGCCAGTGGCTTTTGCTCTAGTTCCTGTCCGCTTGACACCTCCTGAGCTCCACACTCCACCTCCAGTTATTGTGCCTTATTTTTTTTTTATGCGTGTACTATCCCCCTCCTTCGGTAGAGCGATGCCTTGAACGGTCAGGTTTTCTGGATCAGGCTACAGCTACCTTTGCCCTTACAGGGATATAAACCCTTAGTGTCACTCTCACATACTGGATACTTCTCAAAGCATTCATACCAATTTCCAGCCTAGTGCCTTTCCCTGGCATGCCCACCGTTGGAACAATCTGATGATATCCCGGAAAGAGCAGTTACTGAAGGTCCTGTTGAACAATATCCCCCAAAATGCTTAACACCTGTAATTTCTGCAGATCTCCTTTTGTCAGGATTCAGCATTGGGACCTATCTTTACATCAGGATAGCTTCTTGTTGGAAGGGGAATGAGCATATTGGCCCATGGTCTCTCAATTGCAGGAACCTCGAATATTGAGGGACCTTCCCTTTTTAGTTGGTACTTCCTTTCCTCCTATTTCTTAGCCTACTGGTCTAGTCAGGGATGGTCAGGAAAAAAATTATATATTTTTTTAGACTCGCCATAAATTCCTTTTCTCTGATACAGATATGGTTCCTGTGCAGACGAAGGTGTTTACCTCTAAAGGCCAGGTAGACCCAGAAGGATCACTAAGCCTTCTCATTCAGAGACCGATGCACACATCTCTTCCCATCTCCTGGGAATTTCTTTGGGACTGCAATGTGGTATTCCATAACAGATGGTTCCTTCTACATCAAGGGGTTCCACTTTTTCCAGGTCTCCTGGCTCTGACACTGTTGGACGCTTTTCTTTTTTCTTTTTTACTGCTGTATTTTCACCTTTTATACATCTCAGGTATCCTCCATTTGGAATAAGTAAAGTCTTAAGAATTTTGTTGGACCTGTTCACAGAGTGTTAGGTGTTTCTCTTTTGGCCAGCATGCAAATTTGTGCCCTTCTGGCACAGTTTCTTCTGTAATCATTCAGAATGTTCATTCTTTGCTGCCTTGATAAGTCTTGTCAGTTACTCCATGGATCGTGTAGCTTTTTGGATCTGGGGAATCTGGAGCACTCTTACATTTTCAGTAACATTCCATTTTTAGGGCTCATCTCAGAGGTTCCTCTGGCATAACCGATGAGAACATCTATTTCCTCCTCAGTTTATCAGTGTTGCAACCCATCTCATCAGTTTGTAGTTGGGTGCTAACCTTCCTGTTCTGCCTACGCTTTTTAGAGTTTTTCCATGCAGCAACCCCTACAGTCAATGCTGACTTTGCAGGATTGAGTCCTGTGTCCTCTGTTGGACTTAAGGAGTCATTTTCACACCTTTCACAGGTTGTGGTTCCAATCAGTTTAGGGTCATTTAGACTTCCTTGATGTTGTGCGCCTTGATTGATGGTGATGTTTTAATATTCTGCATTCTCATTTCTTGAATTTATGGGGTCAGGTAAGTAGAACCTTGGGGGCCTCCTTTTTAGACTTGCAGGTCAGGTAGGTACAGGCTTAGAGCCTCCTTTCTAGACCAGCAGGTCTTGTCTTGCCAAGGTTTTTGTTTTTTTTTTCCCATCTTTCATGTCTGGTACCTGTTTCTAACAGGGATGTGTTGTTTTTCCTTGTTAACCATGCTGGTTTTTTGGTTTTCCCTCTCAAATGGGAAATTATTGTCCTACTTCTTGGTTGGTTCATGCTATACAACTTCTTGTTTGGTCTAGGATTTGGTGCTCCCTTCCATGTTGAGTCATCCTCATTGGTTGGTTACCATTTCCTCCTAGACTTGGGCATCAGGTTTATTCAAGCAGGGTATTTGGCCTCCTTTGTTGTGTTTCATGTTCTGGTCATTCAGGTAGCTCTTACGTTGTAGACAACCAGTTGTTGATTTGAACTGCTTTTGGATGTCCCTACAGTTAACATCTCTAAATGGATAAGGAAAAAAAAAAAAATTTTTTTTTAGACTCACCATAAATTCCTTTTCTCTTAGGTTCATTGATGGGGCACAGCTTTGATTCTTGAGCATAACGTGTTATAGCGCCATCTACAGGAGTAGGACACTAGGCAGAAAAGAATACCGCACTGCCTATGGGCAGTCCTAGCTGGTATAAACCCCCTCTCTGCTGTAGGCAACCCAGTTATTTATGTCTAATGTTTCAGGAGTGAAGATCTAGTTCCCTGCTGGGACCTGTCATTTTTCATAGCTCTTTTCTTCCTTTTTTCTTTGTTGCTGAGTTTTTTTTCATTTAATCAACATCCGGGGTGGGTTACAGGCTGGATAATCAAGATCCTGTGGTCACCCCAGCCTTGCCAGCAATTGCATGCAGACCTTTAGATATGGGCTGGGTTGGCTGCTCCAACCCAATCTTGGACCAGGGTGGTCAGCATGTTAAACATCTCATGTTGGCACGTATGACCCGGCCTGCTGTTCATGTCGGTAAGTAAATGCCTCCCCCCTGCTTTGCCTTCCATGGCGGGCAGCCTTTTTGGCATGGTCCTTCCTGTACAGGCCTGGGTTAATATATGGGCGGCCATTTTTTTGGAGATCGTGGTGGGCATTTTATTGTAGCCCCAGGCAGTGGCCATCTTACATTCACCCGGCGCTTCCTTGGTATGTTTTTTTTATTATTATTATATTTTTTATTTCATTACAAAAATCCACATTGTATCCAAAAATTAAAAAAATACATAAGTTTCACTTAAATAAACCTATTTCCTTTGCTTTCTTTATCCAACCCTTTATTTTTGGGGCCTCTTGGGCTAGCCAGAATTTGGGAATAAGACCTTTAGCCGCACTAATTAGGTCATATAATACACTATTTTTGTTTCAACGATGTCTCTGTTACAAAATACACATACCCACGGGTCCTTCTGTATGGTAGTCCTCGATCTCCTGTATATATTGGATTATTTCCTGCCAGAACTTCTGAATTTTAAGACATTCCCACCATATATGTGCCATTGTTCCCTTATTCCCGCACCTTCTCCAACATAATGGTGAAACCTCTAATCGTTTGTGTCACATTCGGTGTAATATACCATCTAGCCAGACATTTATAGTTCATTTCAACTGTATTCATATTCATCACCTTATGTGTTTGAAAATCTTATTTATTTGTTGCTCGTTCAATTTTGTTCCCAGCTCTTTCTCCCATTTCTCTAAGAATGGAGGAGAGTCAGATCCCGCCAAATCAATAAGGATCTTATAAATTTCTGGAGGTAATGGGTGTTTGAGCTGTATTTAAGGTCAACATTTTTTCCAATGGATACATGTCCTTCAGCGTCCTACGTAGTTGTGGGAGTGCTGCAACAAAATGTCTTAATTGATAATACCGCCATTCATCCAATGTGAAAAAGAAATCTTTTTTTTTTTCTTTAAATCTTGCAGTGTAGAATTTCCCCTTATCTGCTATATCCTTTAAGCATGCATTACTATCTTTGATCCATTTCCCAAAAATATTCTTTCCCTGGTGGAAAATACTCCGTTCCCACCAGAGGAATTAATACTGAATTATATTTCCAACACATTTGCTTGTGCAATGCATCCCAAACTCTTAGTACCTTCCGTGTCAAAGTGCTAGTGTTTCCATCTAATATACGGAACTGGTATCCAAATAATCTTCTCTAATTGTGCCTTACTTAACCACATGCCGCCCAGCCACTGCATAAATTCGGCGGCAGGGCGGCACGGCTGGGCAAAAGCACGTTTTAAAACGTGTGTTTTGTAAACAGGTAGGGGGCCGCCACCCTACCTGTCCCGCCGATCACAGCCGGTCGTTACCGGCTATGTCCCGGCGATCGGCGGCAATCGCTGACAGAGAGCACAGCTGCAGTAACTGTGCTTTCTGTCAGTTCCCTGACAGCTCCAGAACACGCTGATCGGGACAGAACAGTTTCTCTCTCCCGATCAGCGGTGTTCCCTGCAGTACACACCCCCGCCCCTAGTAAAACACTCCCCTCACACAGTTAACCCTTTCCCTGAATAATAAACTCAACCCCTTCCTCCCCAATGCCATTAGTACAGTGTCAGTGTTTTTTTTTTTCTTGCACTGATCACTGTATTGGTGTCACTGGGGATGTCAGTGACCCCAAGTCAGTACCCCCCAATGTGAGAATGTCCGTCGCAGTCCCGCCATAATTCGTTGATCGCCGCCATAAGTCGCTGATCGCCGCCATTATTAGTATAAAAAAAACCCGAAAAATCCCAGTATCTTTCCCGCCATTTGTAAATGCTATAACTTTCACTTAAACCAATTAATTTAAACGTATTGGGTTTTTTTTTTTTTAGCAGACATGTCGCAGAATGCATTTTAACAGAAATTTATGACTAAATTTGATTTTTAAATTTTTTTTTACTGGACATGTTTTATAGCAAAAAATTGTTTTTTTTTCCTCAAAATTGTCAGCCTTTTTTTTTTTTTTTTATAGCGCAAAAAATAAAAACTGCACAGGTGATCAAATACCACCAAAAGAAAGCTCAATTTGTGGGAAAAAAAAGGATGTAAATTTCATTTATGTACCGTATTGCATGACCGCGCAATTGTCCATTAAACTAGCGCAGCGCTGTATAGCAAAAAAATGGCATAAATTGCAGTATCTATACCATAGTTTGTAGACACTATAACGTTCACACAAAGCAATCAATATACACTTATTGGGATTTTTTTTTACCAAAAACATGTAGCAGAATTTTGGCCTAAATTTATAACCAACTTTGAGTTTACTATATATTTTTTTATAGCTGAAAGTAAAAAATATTGTTTTTCTTCAAAATTTTGGGCTTTTTTTTGTTTATAGTGTGAAAAATAAAAGCGCACAGGTGATCAAATACCACCGAAAGAAAGCTCTTTGTGTGAAAAAAAGGACGTAAATTTCGTTTGGGTGCAGCATTGCATGACCGCGCAATTATCAGTTGAATTAGTGCAGCGCCGAGTAGCAAAAAGAGGCCTGGTCATTAGGGGGGGTAAATCCTCTGGAGGACAAGTGGTTAAAATACCTTCCACATTTACCCAACGTTTCCCTTGTGAATTATGTGCCCAATCTACAGTTCGTGTTAGTATCACCGAGTAATAGTATTTCCTAAAGTTAGGCAGGATTAACCCCCCTTTCCCTTTTTTTTATTACAAAATACCTCATATTTAATTCTTGGCTTCTTATTTGCCCATATAAATCTAAGTAATTTTTTTAAAAAGCATGACTCCCACAGGCAGTGGTATGATGGGACTTGTAGTTCTGCAACAGCTGGAGGGCCATGACTTTGACACCCCTGCTCTAGCGTGTCTTATAAATCCCCAGTCTACCCTATAAAAAGCTTTTTACAAGAGTATTGTTGGCAGCTTCTCTCTCTTTGCTTTTTGTAGGAGAAGCAGTGATCTCAGACCATTGTCCCTCCCTTCTCTGCCAGGAATGAATCCCACCTGATCCAGGTGCATCCACTCCGGCCTCAGTTCTTTCAACCTAGTTGCTAATTCTTAAGCATATAATTTTGTGTCTATATTAAGTACTGATATAGGTCTATAGCTGGCACATTAAGCCCCATATTTCCCCTCTTTAAGCATATTTACGTATGCTTGCAATGATTCTTCTCTCATTCCCAGCCCCTCACCAACTCATTCATATATGTACATATTCTTGGAACCAATAGATATTTAAATTTCTTATAATAGCCCACCGTATATTCACCAGGTCCTGGGCTCTATTCTGTTGCCATACTCTTCAATGCCAACATAGTTTCCTCCTGGGAGGTGACTCTCTCTAGGGTCTCTAACTTTTCTAATGAGATTCTTGGTAAAGCAGCCTCCTTTTAAATATTTCTGCCTTTTTCCCTTCCTTTCGTCCTCTGTTTCTTTCTGGTTCCCAAACGTTACTTAATACAACCTGCTATAATATTTTTGAAACGTATTAGTGATATCAGTGGTGGAGATATTTCTCCTTTTTCATCTTTAATTTTTTTCTATATAGTTCTTTGATTTCTTTTCTTTCAATCTTTTCATTAGGTATTTCCCCTGGTCGGTTCCCCCACTAATATAGTTCCAATTCCATAAGATCTTTTAATTCTTCTCTTGTCAGAGTTATCTTCTGGTGTATATCAAAGTCCAACTTCTTTTTGTGTAACTGTTCTAAATTATACTACTCCTCCGTCACAAGCCTTATTCCCCCCCCCCCCATCTTTTTTTCCCTGCCCCCATCGAGATCAGGGTTCTCCTGATACTGTATATTTAATCTCCACATAGTTATTTTGTTCCACTCCCCTCCTACACGTAGTCTCACTGTGACAGAAGCATTATCTGACACAGACATAACCTCTGTTAGATTTAACCAATGACACCAATTGTCTGTGTTCAATCATTATATAATCCAGTCGTGAATACAATCTATGTGCAGGAGAGAAGAAGGTATAATCTCTTTCTCCTGGATGTTTCATTCTCCACGTATCAATCAATTGACATTGATGTAACATCTTTTTCAACCGTTTTAAATTTCTACCACTCTCTCTCTGCGTACTTGATGACATATCCATCCATGGATCCAAACAGAAATTAAAGTCTCCTGCCACTATCAGACTACCCCTTTTGAAATCGTTAAGTTTTCTTAACACACGCTCAAGAAATACTACTGGGTTTTATTCGGACAATAAATGTTAACTAATGTGCAGTCAACTCCTTGTAATTTTCCTCTCAGGAATAGACACCGACCTTCTAGATCCACCAGTCTCTCTTCCAGAGTGAAGTTTACATGTTTTGAGAACCCAATCGCTACCCCTTTGGCCCTTTTTATTGAAGAATTCGCATAATACCAGGTTGGATAGTACCTCGAATATAACTTAACATTTGTATCTTGTGATACATATGTCTCTTGTAAAAACACTACATCTATAGAGTATTGATGGATTTCCCGAAGTATCTTGTGTCTTTTGGTCAGAGTTTAATCCTTTCACGTTATATGTTATAAAATTGATCAAACTAATTTCTAAAAATGTGTCACTTCTCCTCTGAATTTCCATTCTAAGGGAAATAAACATACAGTTAAGGACATGGTCATTTTCCCCCCCTTCCCCCCAATCCAGCCACCCCCCCCCCCCCCCCCCCAATCCAGCCACCCTCCCCCCCCCCCCCCAATCCAGCCACCCTCCCCCCCAATCCAGCCACCCTCCCCCCCCAATCCAGCCACCCTCCCCCACAATCCACCTATCCTCCCCCAATCCAGCCACCCTCCCCCACTCCTCCCACCCTCCCTTTTTCTTTCCTCTAGTATTTAAAAAAAAAAAAAAAAACCCTGGCCTAAATATTGCCCTGGAATTTGTTGTGGATCATTCCCACTAACGATTCCTATATTAGGGTGAGACTCAGAACACATACGCCTACTCTGCCCCCTCTCTGGCAACATAGGGGATCTAGAGTTTGGTAGCATGTTTGGCCTCCAGACATCCCGCCATTTCCTACTTCTCTTAACCATAGTTCCTACTGCCTATCCAGCCCTCCTACTTTATCAGGCGAGGGAATCGTAACATCGGTGTGGGGAGCGAGGGGGGGAAAACACTGGCGCCAAGGAGAGGTTGGAGAATTCCCCCCCTCTCCCTTCCACCGCCCCCTTATTTTTGGGACTTCCTATCTCAGTCACCTGGGCACTCCCAGTGTCCCCCTCTCCTCGGATACTGCCGCTTCCTGCTCCCGCTCTGCTGGGATCCTGGGACTCCAATGCACTCCACCGTCCTTCGCCAGCTGGCCGTCCCCGTCAGGGGCTCAACTCTGACCGAGTCTCACGAGGACCGCCGGTCACAGAAGCACCACGGCCACCAATCCCCTCCCTTGCCGGGACCTCAGGTAAAAATCAATGAAAATAAGTGAGCGCTTTAAAGGACGAGCAGCTGAAACACATAGGACAACCAAAAAGTTCCTCACATAAATGTAAATAAAAGTGCAGCGCTAGAAAAATAACAAAAAATCAAAAATCAACGCACATAAAGTCAATAAAAATAAGTCCACAAAAAAGGGGGGGGAGGGGGGGGGAGGGAGGGGAAAGGCCCTAGGCCAAAAAATGTCTCAAAAAAGGACGACTTCAAATGCCCATACACACTGATCAGAGGTGTATGCACTGTGGTAGAGATGGAGTTGAAGATGTAGTCAGGGAACAGAGGTAGATGTAATCCCCTGGATCAGTGAAGATCCCCAGATCAAGGAAGCACACGTTCCACAAGACAGCAAGGAAGCAGTCACAGCTCCACCAAAGAATACCATCACTCCTTCACTTCATATCAGCGGCATCTAGGAGGAGATACTCCTTAACCATGCGATCCCTAAGGGCCACAATGCTTTAAGTAATAATGCTCCACCAGACTGGGGATTCCTGTTATAATACTCCTGTAGTACCGGTCAGTCTCCTCTGCCAGGTCACTTATGCCCTCAGATGGTGATACCCCCAGGATTATCACAAGGCCATAGAGAGGTAGACAAAGAGAGCCTCCATAGTGAAATACTGTTTATTCCATATAGCAGAGGAAAACAAGCCAACAGAGAACACTCACAGTACTGCAAATCTCATACAGCAGGTCTCCCATGTGCTGTGGGTGTACTGCAAGGTGCTGGGTGTCCACAGATGTCGTCTGCTGGATGTGCGTAACCTGACGTACGTCACCGCACTCTACATCACATAGCTACATAGTTACAGTACATAGTTCATCTGGCTTTTCTTGTAGGTATAGTCCATACACACAGCTCTCTCAGAACACCTCTCTGAGTCCCAGGCCACGAGGGACCTCAGGTAAGCTTTGGGTAGGTCAGGGTCTAGGCATCTCCCATCAATGGCAGGCGTTTGGAGCTCCTACTACTTACAGTGCCATGTTCAGGCCCCTCCCCCTACTGCCTGCAGGCCACTTCCTTGGTATTACAAGTGGCGATTTCCTATAACGCCGGACCAACTAGCAAGCTTAACCTGCAGTCTCCAACCTCAGAACAGTGTAAACAGTACACAACGCTCCTCCCCAGCAGCCGTTCTTCTGGTTGATAGTGAGCCCTTCGGGGGAACCACACCCTCTGCTGTGAAAACTTGGGTGTTTTTTGTGTCCCTTTTTCTGGTGGGCTGTCCTAGGCAGCACCTGGTCCCCATGGATTCTCAGGAGCAAGCTTCCCCTCCTGGAGGTGGCAGGTCCTCTGTCCTATTAGAGACACTGTATGTGGTCCTTGAGACCCTCTCTCAGGTGGAGGTGGTGTTTGGGTGCTTCCTGAATAGGCCAAACTGTTACGACAAGGTCTGAGTAAAGGACAGGTGTCCCCGTTGTATGTGGCACTAGAGGACCAGCTGGTCCAGGGCTTAAAGTACGTGTATGACGCATCTTTGGATGCAGCCCTGCTACTCCAAGGTCTCCATCTCAGTGGTAGTGCTTTGGCGAATACTTTGGGTTAAGTTTTGGTCTGCTAGCCAGATGTCTAAATGGCGCTGGCAGACTTACCCTTCCAAGGTGAACATCTTTTTGATAGTTCCTCGGATGATATAAAGAACCTACCGGTGGCTAGAGTACTTTTCTTCCACAGCCCAAGAAGGGGAAGGAACCATGCTGTAAGCCGGTCTTTCCGTCTCTGCACACAAGAGGCTTTTTCATTCCCCTTGCTCCTCGGACACGGGCTCAAATCCCTTCAAGGCCCCTCGCAGGTGGTGCTAAGGGCTCCTGGCCTCACAAGGCCCCACCATGAGGACTCACTGGTTCGCAGGCCCTTGGACATCCCTCATCTCTTAACAACTGGGTTCACAAAATGATTGTTTCCAACTACAAAATAGAATTTCAGTCTTGTCCACCAGAGAAATTCTTTGTCCAGTTTTTACATCCCCCAGTCTTGCCTGCGGGCTCTGTACAGGGTGGTGCAGGATTTGCTACTCCAAGGGAGTGATTGCCCCGGTCTCAGAGCCAGAGCAGTTTTGAAGGTTTTACTTCAACCTGTTAACAGTTCTGAAAAAGTACAGAGTTCTCCCAGATTCGGTGTTCCATGAGATTTACATATGCTGGTCTGCCTCAGACAGGGATCTGCTGGTGGCCCGCCTCAACAGGAAGGTGCTGTGGTTTGCGACAAGAGTGAGGGATCCACTGGTGGATGCAATGGAAACTCTAGTGGCACCGTATGGTCAGTTCCTTCCTTTCGAGTATCTTCCTTGTCTGCTGCGCAGGATAGAGGCTGAAGGGATTCCAGTCATTCTGGTGGCTCCAGATTAGCCTTGTCGACCCTGGAATTCCAGCTAGGGCTGCCCATAGGTGGTGGTGTGTATTTTTCTGCCTAGTGTCCTACTCCTGTAAGTGGCGCTGCAAAATCTTATGTTCAAGAATCAGAGATGTGTCAATCAGTGCACTCCGAGAAAAGGCTTTTCCCGTAACAAAAACAATACAGTACTGTCCGTGATATTTTATTTGCATTAACATACAATCTCTAATGTTAGTGCAAACAAAAAAAAGTATCTCAGACAGTACTTAATTGTTTCCGTCGCAAGTGCAGTAATACGGCTACAATCCCCTCAATTGGTAACAAAAAAAACTCATTTTCTTGGAGTCCATTAAATGACACTGGTCCCACACCTGTGTGTTTGATTATGCTCTTGGTATTGCTTACTACAAACTGAGGCATGTAGGTAGAAAAGGGATTATTCTTGGCTATCCTAGAGATTTGTTTGCCAACAGCTTATCCTTCTTTAGATGGCAGTATATCCCAACAGTTTAATTGAAATTGCAGGTATGTATATAGACCAGTGTAACTAGGCATATTCCATACCTGAACCATGTACCTGGAAGCTTGGAATCCGTAGACACTGCTATGCCAGTGATCCCCACTGATTCAGAGTTTGTTGAGTGGCTGGCCTGCTGCATTTTCAGCACAGGAGGCTTGATCAATTTAACTATGGATTTTTTTTGCAAGTTATACAAGTTAACTTGACAAAGGGCTTGTGTTTTATATTTAGAAGGTGCTGTGTATATTTCAATTAAATGTGGAATAATGATTTACTAAAATTGTAGGTTTATTGTAAAACGTACAAAAGTATGTTTTTGGGTTGTTTTTTTTGGGGGGGGGGGGGTTTATTCTCTGATCTTGTTTTTTCCAAAAATATGATTTGATGGTTCTTTTGCTGGATTTTAAAGTTTATACTAACTTTTTTGGTTTATGTAAAAATATGAGAATAGTTTAAACCAGCTAAGATTGCAATACAGCAGAAACCACAACATAGAATGGTTTAACACGCCCCTTATCGGTTTCAAATAAATTAATGTGTTAAAAGTGAACTTTGCTGTAATGTATGTTCCTATTCCTATAAATGTATGTGTTACAAACATGTCACTTTTCATGTCCTACTAGGAAGGTAAAGTTATCAAAAAGTCTAGTGGGTTCTCTGGTAAAGGTTTTAAATTTGATGAAACCGAGCAAGCTTTGGCCAATGAGAGGAAGAAACTGCAAAAGGCTGCACTTGGCCTTCAGGATTCAGATGATGAAGACACAGCTCTTGACGTAAGTAAACTCCACTGACCTTCCAAGGTTTTTCTTAAATTATATACATCATTAAGGTTCCTATAAAAATTTAAACCTGAAAAGGGAACACTAAATGTGTAAACCCAAGTTGACCTACTGTATATGCACACTGTTTTCCTTGCCTAATTTTTCCAGTTTTCTGGGCCTTTTGGTATTATGTGCATTCGCTCAGCAACTGGTGTTATCTGAACATCCCCTATTTAATATTTCAGTAAACATGAATAAAAGTAAATTTAATTCACTAGAATTAAAGGTTGGTCTATAGTAAAGCCAGGGACAGTAATCCAAGATGGTAGTTTGATTGCACGCACCGTAAACTGCCAAAACATACCTGTTTGTTCATATTCTGGATCCCCAGATTGTTAATACGCAAGGACTTTTTGTATGGGTAAATGAGTTGCGTATGGTAATGCTTGGACCAAGCCAACAATCGATGTCTTTTGAAAGTCTTGGTATTTTGCAGAGCTGTGATGACAGCAGTCTGCAGAGCTGAACTGTTATCATCTATGCTGTGGTAGGTTCTATGTTAGTTACTCATCAATAGCCCTGCTAATTCTACTCAGTACTGCCCAGCCTGTGTAATCTTTGCAAGTAAAAAAAATTAGCGGTCACTTAAGGATTTTGGATATGAGGAAGCGATGAAGAACCCCACCATACCATTTTCTTAGAACTAAGGTAGCTAACCTTGAACTTAAGTTTTCAGTAACTATGGAATTAAACAGTACTTGGGCTAAAGTATTAGTAGTCACTACTTGGGGTAAAGTATTTGTGAACACTACTGAACGTTTGCAATGGTTACAGTGTTTAAGAAACTATTAATACATAAAATTAAATGCACGATTTGATCATTTAGGGCAAAGAACCAGGTTGCTTTTCTTCCCAGGAGAAAATATCAACCTTTATTTAAAGCCTCTGCTACTTTGTTTCACCACCAGGAATGAAGAAGAAAATACCTGGTACTTCTGTGTTTGGAGGATCATGTGGTTTACTCCTTCCTCCCATATGGCAGCACTGGTGCCCAAACATTGTCCCAAATTGTGTGGAAAGGGTCCTCAACCCTTTGTAAGCTATATTTTGTAATGACCCTAAAGTGACCCTGTTGCCTTGCCCTGCATAGGCAAAGCAAAGGTTCACTATAAGACTAGTACGTTTTCTTTAATTTCAGGCTTAATGTACTAGTTAGGTCCTGGTTCTCAAAACCTTGTGCCTGAAACTTTGTGAAATGTTTGAGGTGATCAAATGCAAATACCTGCGCAAACCATCAAAAGCTATCTGCAGCACCCTATCGCCTATTAATCCTACAACAAATCTGAACACTTTACTAGGGAAAAAAAAAAAAAGTAGGGAAAATGTTTAAGTTTTTATTGCGATCTCTGGCTCTAGTTAAAATACTTTACATCACTTTCTGTCAAGGTGAAATAGCTACAGGCATAGAATGTAAAGGGAAATATGTGACAAGGACACAGCAATAAAAAGCTGTCTCTTTATAGGAAAGTGTCTCTCATGTCCTGTTTGGGTAATAATAGTGGCAGGAAATGAGGAGTCTCCCTGACACAGATATTCTAATCTGCATTCTGTCCAAAACCTGCAAAAAAAAAAAATAAAAACTTTGCATGAGCTCAATTTTAAACTAAATCTGTTTGGAAAGAAATTGTGTATGTAGACATTGCGGATTATCTGAAAATGCTAGTTGCATGGCTGTTATGCTGGTATATTGGCTTCAATATTTTGAGCTACTGATCCAGTAAAAATTAGCAAATCAAGAGGGAGGCCAAAATTCATCTGCATACTTGTTCATGGTTTGTGACTCAAAGTATTGAAGCAAAAGGCCCATAATGATTGCAAAGCAACTACCACTTTCAGAGGTCAGCAGTGGGTGCTTTCTTATTTCTATTGTGATGGAAATGACTGAGACAGGACAAAGCATAGGAAATTGTTGAAACACAAATATAACAAACTGGGTGTGTTTACAGAGTGGATTCCTTTAAAACCTGATCATGGTGGCATGATGAAAAGCAGTTCATGCCTTTTTTTTATTTCAATCATTACTGGATTGTCTCTGAAGCTAGAGATAATTTTACAAGCATTTCAGACAGTTAAGCTTATTTGCGTAGTAATACTTTGCAACTTGCTAGAAATCTTCTTGAGTGTAGTCCATCGTTTAGTCTACCACATTGAATAGTGTACTGTGTTAGCCCCTGTAAGTATCTGGTGAGGATCATAGTGAGGCCCGGTAATGCTCAATAGGCTTCCATGAAGGTCAACAGGTATCTCCAGGCAAAATGTTCTCAGGGAGAAACCTGCCTGTCAATTTCTAGCCTAAAGCTTGGACATCTGAGCCTGCCAGTGCTTCCAAAAATGTAGAAAATGCCTCACATGTCTTTGCTTCTGGCTATAAACCATTTACACTACAGACATTTCTCATGTTAGATTTTTGGGGACCATAATCCCCACATATCTGAGAAATCTTGTTTAGTATGTCAGCTAATGCAAACCATTTATGCTGTGCTCTCAAGATTGAATGGTATTTCCATTGCCGATTACCTTTGTTTCTTGGCAACCCATCTGGGCGCCCTTATTTTCACAAAAACAAAATGTCATTACTAAAGGATTTTTTGTTCCTGTTGAATTTCAGATTGATGAGCAGATCGAGACAATGTTCAATTCTAAGAAGAGAGTAAAAGACATGGCAGGGCCAGGTGTACCAGGAGGAGCAGTTGGTGCTGCAGGTACCACAGCTGGTCCTGGAGGATCTTCTGCTTCGGCTAATGCTGGTGCCCCTACTGCTGGAAATGCAGAGAAGTTGGAGATTGCAAAACGCTTGGCAAAAAAGCTTAGCGTTAACAAAAACCTTGGAGCAGAAGCACAGGTTTGTCTCATATGGAGGGCGAAATGTAAATCTTAAAGATCTATGAGTGTGTGTTCCTTTTTTTTAATCTTTGTTTGGTTTTCTTTTTGTGTTAAATGCGGTTTGTCAGAGGTAAACATTAGCTGCAAGAGCCAATTAGTCCAGTCTGGTTAATGTTTCAAACAGCGGGAGGCTATAAGCTTCCATTGACATATATACAGGGCTTGACAAATTTGCTTTGAATCTAGGAGCCAGCTAAAAAAGTTAGGAGCCAGTTTTTTTTTTTAATGGCACCTGGACCTGTGTTTTGTGGTCACAGCAATCCTAAAACGCCCAGGTGTGAATAGAACCTTCCCGGTTCTCACGTTTTGAAACTCTCAGATTTGCATTACAGGCTGGATATTTTGTGTTCATATTGAGATGGTTCACATAGATGCTATCCACACGCATTGTGTTTTGAGTGCCATTATGAAAAGGGTCCTGTTCCAGTTTGTGGCGGTGCATTCCAGACTCGCAAGTGATAGAGTAGAGTGGCACGCAGAGATAAGTGTTCACATAGGAATTCTATTGACAGGAGTTTTCGCATGGACGTCTATGGGAGGCGTTTTCCCATTGAAGACTGTGGAAGGCGTTTTCCCATTGAAGACTGTGGGAGGTGTTTTCCCATTGAAGACTGTGGGAGGTGTTTTCCCATTGAAGACTGTGGGAGGTGTTTTCCCATTAAAGACTGTGGGAGGTGTTTTCCCATTGAAGACTGTGGGAGGCGTTTTCCCATTGAAGACTGTGGGAGGCGTTTTCCCATTGAAGACTGTGGGAGGCGTTTTCCCATTGAAGACTGTGGGAGGCGTTTTCCCATTGAAGACTGTGGGAGGCGGTTTCCCATTGAAGACTGTGGGAGGCGTTTTCCCATTGAAGTCTGTGGGAGGCGTTTTCCCATTGAAGTCTGTGGGGGGGGGGGGGGGGGCGTTTTCCCATTGAAGACTGTGGGAGGCGTTTTCCCATTGAAGACTGTGGGAGGCGTTTTCCCATTGAAGACTGTGGGAGGCGTTTTCCCATTGAAGACTGTGGGAGGCGTTTTCCCATTGAAGTCTGTGGGGGGGGGGGGGGGGCGTTTTCCCATTCAAGTCTGTGGGGGGGCGTTTTCCCATTCAAGTCTGTGGGGGGGGGCGTTTTCCCATTCAAGTCTGTGGGGGGGCGTTTTCCCATTCAAGTCTGTGGGGGGGCGTTTTCCCATTGAGGTCTGTGGGGGGCTTTTTTCCATTGATGTCTGTGGGAGGCGTTACATAATAGGTTTATAGTTATAGTGTGGCTGAAAAAAGACAAACGTCCATCCAGTTCAACCATTAAAGAAAAAAAAAAGTTTTAATCCTATACCCACAGTTGATCTAGAGGAAGGCAAAAAAACCCAGCAAAGCATGATGCAATTTGCTCCTGCAAGGAAAAAAAATCCTCCTTGATCCCCTGAGAGGCAATCTGATATTCCCTGGATCAGCTTTACCTATAAATGTTAGTATCCAGTTCTATTCTTTATATCTAGAAAGAATCCAGGCCTTTTGTGGGAGGCGTTTTCCCATAGAAGTCTGTGGGAGGCAATGTGTGTGAACCCTGGCACAAGGATACAATTTCTAGTCTCCCGTGGGACCTGGCACTCGGGATTTGTCAACACCTGTGCGTGTACATATATCTTATATTTTATATATATATATATATATATATATATATATATATATATATATATATATATATATATATATATATATATATATATAATATTTTTTTTTTTTTTTTTTTATGCCTTGACTGCATGATTTCTGGATTTTGTCCAGCCCTGATTAAGGGCATGGAGATTCAAGAAACCACTTTCAAGTATTTTTCTTTTTTTGCCAGTTAGGATGTTCATATTCTATCTTTTGTTATATCTGTCATTCTCATTTTAACTCTGTCTTTCTGTTGCCTCAGGATGTAATGCAACAGGCCACCAATGCTATTCTCAGGGGAGGAACTATTATGGCCCCAATTGTTTCTGCAAAAACTATTGCAGAACAGCTGGCTGAGAAGATCAATGCAAAACTTAACTATGTCCCAGTTGACAAACTAGAGGAGGAGAAGCAGGAAGCTGGTGCTAATGAATCCTTCAAACGATATGAAGAGGAATTGGAGATTAATGATTTCCCTCAGGTAAAAGCATCAAACAGCTGTATTTCGAGCAACCTCTCTCCCTCACTGACTGCTATATTTACAAACAGTTATTCAGTTGCAAGGTACCTTTAATGTGGGTATTTTTTTGGCTGTCAAAGAACAAGGTATTTAATAACCCGAACTTGCGTTATTTGAAGCATAATTAAACCTCCGAATGGCCCCGGGCAGCTTTATGACATAATGTACTAGTATGCACTTGCAGGCTGCAAGGATGTCACTCCACATGCAACCGGGAGTCACATCATCATGGCACAGCATTGGCTCTGACAAGCAGGGTGAAGCAGTTATGACAGAAGAAATCTTACTTGTCAGTGGTTTTTCTTTTCCCTTTTTTGAGTTTAATTCCACTGTTTACATTTTAACTGTTAGTTTAACTATAGTGGCTTCTAACACTGTGATGGAGTTTTTTTTTTTTTTTTTAAGTCCTCATTTGCACCCTGTCACCCTCCTAGTTTAACTGCACCCTATGGTACATTTTCCTAAGTTTGCTTGGGTTCCTAACCCCCTGGGATCTCCGATTCCTACTGGTAGAAGCCTATGCTTGGGAAAGGTATCCCACTAAAATGCTCATTTCACCTTGCAAAGGATTAATTTTCTTCCACAGATAATCGTGCATTCCCCTGAGAGACCACTTGAACTACAATCTCAACAGGGATCAATACCTACTGATTCCATTCCTAGTAAGGGCCTGACTCTTCAGTGCCCTTCAATAGTTCTGGATCCTGCTTAAAGTACTAGCCATATGTTGACCTTAGTACCTTTGGCACATTTTGGAAGGTTCAGGTATTCTTCCTTGAAGAGATTCACTTTCCTGGATTCTCACAGGTCCAAGCAGTGCTGAAGGTCCTTTTATCTACAATCCTCATCTGGGTGCTAGAATAATAATGCTGGTAGCCTCAGGTCGCTGTTGAGTGGGTCTGTTCAGCTCAAGTCCTCACTAAAAAATTCCACTCCATGTAGACCTCTGTCCCCTTTCAGGGCTTGTGAAGATGTGGGGGAATATACAGAGGCGTAGCTTGAAGCTTGTGGGCCCCAATGCAAAAGTGGAACCCCGACTACTGCCCTCCGGCTGCCACTTCCACCACATGCAAAGATACTTCAAGTGGCTAAAGAGTTATTTCAGAGCTTTAATACATATTGAGAGGGAAATTCAAAAGACTTTGGAGAAACTTTCCAAATTTTGACATACCTTTCCATTCTTTTGAATACCTCTACACAAGTATTGGAGAGACCACTTGTCTTAGGATAGACCCCATCAGCCCACCCTCTCAGTATAGACCTCCCTCAGTACAGACCCCACCCCTCTTTCGCTAAGTAAAACCCTCCTTCCTCAGTATAGACTCCCCTGCCAGTCCATATTCTCAGTTTAGACGTCCTCAATACAGGCCTCCTCTTAATATAGACTCCACTCCCTTCCAGCCCACAGTCCTCAGCATAGAACTGTAAATGATAAAAGCGAGCGCTAAGTTATAAGAGCAGCTATTGCACTAAGGTAAAAACCAAAAACTCCCTTGGGTATAGAATGTATAAAGAAAGTGCAGCGCTAAAATTATTATTAAGACAAATATGCGTATAAATATGTTTGTAAACCTTAAAATGTCCACTTATGAGAATAAAAATAAATGATAAAATTAATAAATGTTCATAAATTCTTCAGCAAAAAACGCACTGTAATTATACCTGCGTTTGTCATAAAATATTGAAAAATATATCATTTTAGGGTTTACAAATATATTATGCATATTTGTCTTAATAATAATTTTAGCGCTGCACTTTCTGAACTGCGGTTGTTGCTCTCCACTCAACCTGCCCCGTCACACTGTGTCACTGGGGAAAAGTAAGCTCAGAGGGCCCGGGTTGGCTAGGGGGCCCTGCGTTGCATCCCATGAGTGTACACCGACAGAAAGCATCATGGGAATTGTAGTCCATTCCTTGCCACAGCATCCCATTCTGCAGAAAAAGTCTACAACCTCCAACTGGCCCAGGCCTTGTGAGTTTAATTTCCTTCTCCTGAGTGACACTGTGACAGGGAATAATGTGACAGAGGGACCAAGTATTCCCAAATGCTATTCACTGGTTCTTGGCAGGGTGGTTAACACCCCTCACCCTGGGAAGACCCATGTAATTTATGTATCCTCTTATCTGGCCCTTGACCTGCCCTCCACTGGACATCACCTGGGTGCTGCAGGGTCTTAGCCTCTGGAAAGGTTTGGGATCACTGCTAAAGGCTGAGTGATCTTCAACCTATGCTGGACTTTGCTGGGTGTCATCCATGACTACACTATGGCTACGTTCACACTAGCCTTGTTTGCAAGCGGCAGACAGGCGTTTGGGAAGCGTTTTTACCGCTTCCCAAACGCCTGGGAAAATTCTGCACATTGCAGCACATGGTGCTGTTCACACGGGAGCGTTAGCGTCGCGGCAAAACGGACGCCTCTGCTCGAGTCAGGAGGAGTTGAAGCCTCCTATTCAAGTCTATGGTGCCGCTCCGCAAATGCCCAGCCGGCGTTTGCAGTGCGGTTGCGGGGTGTTTGCGGAGCGGCAACACCATTCAAGCTTCATTATAGGCGTTTGTGGGGCGTTTTTAACGCTTTGCAAACGCCTAGCAACCCCCGCTAAACTGCGCATGCGGTGTTTGCGGAGCTCTGCAAACGCCAGACCAACGATTGTCAAACGCTATAGGGGCGTTTGACAAGAGTTGGAAAAGCAGTCAAGTGTGAACGAGCCCTATATCTCATAGATACAGCTGGGATCCTCACAAAGGATTGGTCCCTACATTGAGTGAGGATTTAGCACTCGAGTCTGGAGACCTTTATGAGAACTGATCAAGTTGCAGTCCCCATTCATTCTTTTCTCTCTTTATCTCTACCTGCAATTAGACAAATGCTTGTGGTATTAGAACTAGGATTCATACCCCTTTGCTCCTCTGCTCTTCTCAGGGGTAGCTTTCTGCTGTTGAACAGCTGGTCTTCCTTTTAGACATGCAAATTGTGCCCAATCATCTTCTTCCTGAATTGAATAGTTAGGAATGCTAGATTTCTGCTACTGAACACCTGGTCTTCCTTTTGTCATGGTATGCAAAATCAAACTTCTAGGGTTCAGCTTTACATGGGACATGGCCCAGTAGGAGTTTTTCTTGTTGACCTCCTCAGTTTTTGGTCTAGTTCTCTCCCATTTAGGCATCAAATCTTTCTACCTGTTTTTGGTAGATGGTCAGTCGGGAGGCCCATTGTTCCTTCAGGAAGCAGTGTCCCCTTAGCGATTTCTCTGTCTGGTGCACCAAGTTGATCCAAGTGCCCTCCCCTTGATTGTGGCAATTCTTCTGTTTTTTGTCTCGGCTCTTTTCTGTTTTTTTTTTTTGCCTTGATTCAGCTGTTGATTCCTTCAAATACTATGTTATGAACAGTCTCCACATCTGTTGGTCCTCTCAGTGGCTGTTACTTGCGTGCAGTTGAACTGCTTTTGGACATTCCAAAAGTTAAAAATAAAATTCTGTGTCCCTCAGTTGATGATAAAGAAAGATCTTTGTACCTACCATAAAATCTTGGTTTAATTTTACAGTACAGGATTCATGCAACTTATTCATACATTATGTGTTGTAAGTTCGTGTATTCAGGTGATTGGACACCAGCAAGCTTTTGAGGTCATGCTCTCTGGGCGCCTCCCCTATAACTCTACCCCACTCTGTGAGTCCTAATTTTTTGTTTGTCTGTAAGTGCTAGACCTCCTCTTCTTCCTGAAGAAGCCAGCTTCGCTATTTTATTTTATCCTCAGATTCTTCAATCGACCCTCACTGTCTTCTAATGCCTACACAGAGGCAGTGTATCTGGATCGATACAAATATCCAGAATAGCTCTAATCACCATTCATGAGCACAGAATCCTCTGGTCAAAGGTTTGGACAGAGAAGCTGCCTGTAAAAGGCACCTCACACATATGTATATCTTTTCAAGGAAGGTGTCTGTTTTGTGATGCACGTGATGACTTCATCAAAGAGGTCACAAACCCCTAACCTCAGGCAGCTCTAATAAATGCATAGCGTACCATTCTGCCTGGGCTTCAACTTTTAAATCTAAGTTTAGCCTTTCCTTTTGGCGCAATGCTTGGCCCACAAAGGCTACCAAGCCCTCTTCAAAGCTCTCACTGTTTGGGTCATAGACCATCCCAGACCTTTGGGTTCAAAAGGCAGTTTCAAAAGGGTACAAGATAGTCCCACTTTACCACCTCACTGCTTTCCCCTTGCATCAACCAAAATCTGTCTTTGGACAGTTAGATTTTGTAAAAGCTCTTGAACCACTTGTTGTCACAGTGAGTAATTGTACCAGTACCTGCTCAGGATAAGTTCAAGAAATTCTACTCAAATCTGTTCACTGTACCAAAGTCCAATGGAGGTATCCGTCCTATCCTTGACTTAAAATTCTTCAACAAATTCCTTCATATTACAAAATCTGGAATCCACAAGGTTAGTTATTGCCTCTCTGATACAAGGGAAACACATGGCATTCATGGACATCTAAGATGCCTATGTACATGTTCTAATTTCCCCACCTCCTCAACAATTTCTACTCTTTGCAGCGGTAGCCTAACACTTAAACTGGTTGTAAAGCTCAGATATGAAATCTGAACATAGCACATATTTCTGTGTTTACTTGCTCTCAGAGCACTAAGTGTCACTTCTCTCTGCTGTCTATTCCACTATTATCAATATGAATTAGTTCTGACACATTTTTCTGACACCAAGAGCTAAAAAGGTGACAAGGCAGGGAGTTCAAGCACACAGAATTTGACTGACAGCCCACGCTCTGTTCCTGTGATCTGTGTGAAAAGGGGGGGGGGGGGAGTTCCCTCCAGTCAGATCTCAGAGCTCTTGTACAGTGAGTAACTGCAGCTCCCTGCCCCCTGCTCTGCAAATCTTTTTCATATCTAAGTTTTACAAAAGATGTACAACAGGACAAATGACTGAAGATAAGTACAACTTGTGTAGGAGAATTTGTTTCATTTGTGTGTCACATGAGGCCAGTCACTTCACTGGGTATAGGTAAGGGTTTACAACCACTTTAAAGTTTGCCGCTTTGCTTTTCGGCCTATCATCTGTTCCCAGAGTGTTCACAAAGATCTTAGCACCCTTGGTGCCCTTTTTTGGGGCATCCAGGTGACAGGCTGTCTGGACAACCCCCTTCTAAAGAATTAATCTCCTTTCCAGCTCTCATCAAATATCCAAAAGACAATTAGGCTGCTTCAGGCCTATAGCTGGGTGATCAACTTCTGCAAATCTGCTCTCATCATGAACAGAATTTCACTATCCAGTGATTTCTGTGGCCCAAATACCAGGAATGGACAACTGGCAGGCGGATTATCTCAGCTGCCACCAATTAGACCAAGGGGAATGGTCTCTTCATCTATGTATGTTCAATCTGACATGCCAGAAATGGTGCACTCCAGATGTGGACATCCTGCCTCTGTATCCAGAACCAAGTATCCTTTAGCTCTGGCCTCAGAGCTTTACTTATCCCAGGGTCTCAGTTCAGGCTAATATATGCTATTCTGCCTTGAAAATAGAGCAAGAGAGGAAAATGGTGACTCTACTGGCATCAAACTGGTCCAGAAGAACCTGGCACATATGCATACTAAGACAAACCCTGGCCTTTTCCCAATAGGCCAGGTCTGCTACCTCAAGGCCCTCTATTTCACCCTCATTCACAGTCTCTGGCTTTAACGGCATGACTGTTGAAACCCAGGACTTAAAGAATAGAGGGATTTCTGAGTCTGTTTCCTACCTCTCTGAAAGCAAGAAAAGCTACTTCCAGGAAGATTTATTACTTAGATTGAAAAAAGTCACAAGGATATCTAATTCAAGCAAAAAAAAAAGAAAAACGAAACAAAAACGTTTGACAGGCAATGCATTATGTTGATGGGTCATGTTCAACAGGCAATACTGCCCTCCAGTTGTGATGAGGGGGATCATTTTTGTCACAACGTGCACCAGAATTTCCTGGCCACTGTGTGCATATACCCCCATACAACTTGGGGTGGGGGGGTACACAGAAAAAACGTGGCTCAGACACCTGTGTTTACCACATTACAATCGCAAGTGTAAACTAAAACTTAGGATCAGCTGCTGCTTAGTGTTTCATTGTTAGCTATTTTAAGGGCACAGTTGAGTAATGAAAATCCCCTGTGTAGCTCTAGCCCGAAAAGGACGGTTCACATGCAGTGGTGTTTAGGTGCTTTACCATTGAACTCTATATAATTTAGGTTTTCCATGAAAGCTCCTCAAAGATACTGCAACAGGATTTATTTATTTATTTTTTTGTACACTGCACCTAAAACACACAGGTGTGAATGGGCCCTAGTAGTCAAATCTTTCAGTAGCAAATAACTACCCATGTAGCTTTATCAAACTACACTATATTGCCAGAAGTATTGGGACACTCCTTCAAATCATTGGATTCAGGTGTTCCAATCCCCTCCTTGGCCACAGGCGTATAAAATCAAGCACCTAGGCATGCAGTCTGCTTCTACAAACATTTGTGAAAGAATGGGTCGCTCTCAGGAGCTCAGTGAATTCAAGTATAGTACCGTGATGGGATACCACCTGTGCAATAAGTCCATCCGTGAAATTTCCTTGCTGCTTAATATTCCACGGTCAATTGTTAGTGGTATTATAACAAAGTGAAAGCAACTGGGAAGAACAGCAACTCAGCCATGAAGTGGTAGGCCACATAAAATGATAGAGCGGGTCTGCGCATGCTGAAGCGCACATTGCGCAGAAGTCTGCACAACAGTCTGCAGAGTCAATAGCTAAAGACCTCCAAACTTTGTGTGGCCTTCAGATTAGCACAACAAGTGCGTAGAGAGCTTCATGGAATGGGTTTTCATGGCTGAGCCTCTGCATCCAAGCCTTACATCACCAAGTGCAATGCATAGCATAGGATGCCGTGGTGTAAAGCACGCCGCCACTGGACTCTAGAACAGTGGAGATGTGTTCTTTAGAGTGACAAATCACTGTCTGGCAATCTGATGGACGTGTCTGGGTTTGGTGGTTGCCAGGAGAATGGTACTTGTCTGACTGCATTGTGCCAAGTGCAAAGTTTGGTGGAGGGGGATTATGGTGTGGGGTTGTTTTTCAGGGGTTGGGCTTGGCCCCTTAGTTCCAGTGAAGAGAACTCTTAAGGTGTCAGCATACCAAGACATTTTGGACAATTTCATGCTCCCAACTTTGTGGGAACAGTTTGGGGATGGCCCCTTTCTGTTCCAAAATGACTGCGTACCAGTGCACAAAGCAAGGTCCATAAACACATGGATGAGCGAGTTTGTACAGGCCAGTCAAGTTCCTCCACCCCAGAGTCCTGACCTCAACTCGATAGAACACCGTTGAGATAAATTAGAGCGGGGACTGCAAACCAGGCCTTCTTGTCTGACATCAGTGCCTGACCTCACAAATGCGCTTCTGAAAGAATGGTCAAACATTCCCATAGACAGACTCCTAAACCTTGTGGACAGCCTTCCTAGAAGAGTTGCAGTTGTTACAGCTGCAAAGGGTGGGCCAACTCAGTATTGTCCCAGTATAAGACTGGGATGCCAGTAATACTTTTCGCAATATTGTGTGTGTGTGTACACAGGTGGATCACAACAGTCACTGCATCAAATTTCAAATTCTTTGGCATGTAAAATTAATATATGATTTAACTATGTACTTGGTTATTTGCATGGAGGTCCATTTTGAGTGCACTCTGCCCTGCATGTAAAGCAACACCCACAATTAAGCGATTTCCTAAATGTTTTAATGTTTTCACTAAATAACCAACATCTGTAAATTTCAGACTGCAAGGTGGAAAGTCACTTCAAAAGAAGCATTACAGAGGATAAGCGAATACTCTGAGGCTGCCATTACCATTAGAGGAACATATTTCCCTCCTGGCAAGGACCCCAAGGAGGGAGAGAGAAAGATTTATTTGGCCATTGAAAGTGAGTATGTTCCTGTGGACTTTGTGTCCAGAGATTCTATGAAGCAAATCTATGAACACTTCAGATACAGATTATGCAAAAGATGAAAAAGATTTAGGATGTTTTGTTGTCACAGTTTAAAATATCCAAGGGTGTTTTTCCTAGATAAAATATCTATTTTATTGTCTTTTTCCCAAATTATGCCAGGGCTCTGCTAACAGTTTTATAATAGTTATAATAACACACACAATACTCAAAGAAGCAATTCTTTATTTACAAAGGAAGAAAATTACTTATACATATAGAAATCTAAAGGATTATTACAGAGTAAATATAAATAGGTGATACGTTATGCAAGTCCTTCCCTAAATTCAGGATTGTGTCTGGGTTCCAAGAATCAGAGAAAAAAATGGCCTAACTTGACATTTTATGATGCACAAGCACACCCCACCCACATTACCACCCCTCACGCACCCCTTGAGAGTCTTTTGTCCAATCCCCAGTTTTAATTGGATTCTGCTGCAGTCGTCAACATCCTCCAGCAGAAGGCGTTATTACAATGCAAACAAACTCCTTGACCAAGGTTAAAATGAAAAGAAGAAAACAAGAAACATGTACACACACGCATAGACACACATGTACACACATGCACAGAGACACATGTACACACACACACAGGTACGTACAGACACGAATACACACAGATACATGTACATACAGATACATGTACATACACAGAAATACACACGCACAGACACATGTACGTACAAACACACCCACACACACATACATGTACATACACGCAGACACGTACAGGTACATACAGTTGTGTTCAAAATAATAGCAGTGTGTTGAATAAAGTGTATAAAGCTCAAAATCCTTCTAATAGATTTAATTTCCATACACACAAATGCATTGGGAACACTACACATTCTATTCCAAATCAAAACATGAAGAAAAATATATCAAATTTGTGTTGTTCCTCTAAAAAAATTGAAAAAAGGGAATATTAGACTGTTCAAAAAAATAGCAGTGTTTGTATTCTTTACAAACTCAAACATTCACTATATAAACTGAAAAATGTTTGAAGATTTTGCTTTCCTTTGAATCACTTAATTAATATTTAGTTGTATAAGCACTGTTTCTGAGAACTGCTGTACATCTGTGTTGCATGGAGTCAACCAACTTCTGGCACCTGTGAACAGGTATTCCAGCCCAGGATGATTGGACTACATTTCACAGTTCTTCTCTATTTCTTGGTTTTGCCTCAGAAACTGCATTTTTGATGTCACCCCAAAAGTTTTCTATTGGATTAAGATTCGGGGATTGGGCTGGCCACTCCATAACGTCAATCTTGTTGGTCTGGAACCAAGATGTTGCACGTTTACTGGTGTGTTTGGGGTCGTTGTCTTGTTGGAACACCCATTTCAAGGGCATTTCCTCTTCAGCATAAGGCAGCATGACCTCTTCAAGTATTCTGATGTATTCAAACTGATCCATGATCCCTGGTATGCGATAAATAGGCCCAACACCGTAGTATGAGAAACATCCCCATATCATGATGCTTGCGCAACCATACTTCACTGTCTTCACAGTGTACTGTGGCTTGAATTCAGTGTTTGGGGGTCGTCTGACAAACTGTCTCGGGCCACTAGACCCAAAAAGAAAATATCAAGATACCCTACACAAGAATAAAACACAATGACAACGTTGCCATAGCTTAAAAACACCCGCCTGGGCACACGGACATACCTACACACTGAGATATGAATATCATGGAATGGGGCTAAATGGCTCCAAGCCTCATAGACATGAGATGGATACAGCATCATATGCAGTGTGACTGCAAAAATGGTAAAAATACAAAAGCCCCCAGAGAAGACACAGGATAATCATATATCGGCATATACGATCTGGAAGGTAGTGACTGGGGCAGTCCATGAATCTTGAAATGTATATGAATTGCTGGCACATGTAGTCCTGTGTGGATTGTTTTACTGGCAGTCAAAACAGGTTGAGTGTATGGATATCATCGCTGACAGCGGTAGATAAGTGTCTCTAGTAGACTAAACAGTAATATCGGCACTAATAAACAGCAGCCACAGATAAGTGATCGATGGGTGAGATGGATAATAAGACGCAGACTCTCGCTGCTTACCATGAATAAAGTCACCAGGTGTGTAGCGCTCGACCGAGCAGTCACAATCAAAGAGATGAATCCCAATCTGGACACAACCTGGTCCAATAGTATAAGCTCAACACTCCCAAGTACAGTTGCTGTTCTAATAGATTCCGGTCTGCTGTATAGTGCCGCTGGCTTCACATTCAATGCAGAGATGAGTGTAGACGTGACCACAGTAGCAGGTCCAGTGTGGCTCGGCTGGTTGGTGAAGCTGTGTGGGGATGTCTGAGTGTCCAGGACGCGGGCGTCAGGACACTGTGATGTCAACGCGTTTCATCCACTGAGTCACGTGAGCTTCTTCAGGATACTGAGGCCCACACATCAAGGGCTTATATAGAGACCAATACGTCATTTCCGGATTGACTCACAGGGAACTGCAGTCTTAAATTATCACTTGAAACATCATATACTGTTACAACATTAATTTCATATAATTGGAAAGCGAGTCAGCATTAACAATATATACAATCATACAAGTATCAAAGCATACTATACTACATGATAATATGCCAGTGAACCACATAGCCATAGGGAGTAACGGAAAAACTATAGACATGTTATCCTAATGAATCAACAATTATCCATGAGGATAGCCATCCTCCTTACTGAAAAAATAATAAAGAGGATATAAGATTAGGGTTCTAAGAAAATCTGTAGACTCCGTTCCGTATTGAGTCCTTTGGGTGCCAGAGACCCCAATTTTGAAAATCCACTCCTTCCGCTGGAGGATTTTATCAAAATTCCCCCTGGGGTTGGACATTTTTCAAGCATAAATGGCTTTTACCCTAAGGCCTAAAGGGGATGAATTATGAAATTTAGCAAAATGTTCAGCAACTGGAGTCTTATCATGCTTGTTAATACTGCTGACGCTTAGTCTTGCAGATGTTTATTTTATTGCAAGGACCTTCAAGCATGTATAGTACTCATGTTATCGCAAAGTTGATAAATTGCTTAATGTAATAAACCTTTTGTCCGTCTACATCTGTAAATCTATATGTACGGGTAACGAACCTATAAATGTGACACCGTTCACATGGGTACATGCCCCTGAGTGGGGGTAGGTCCGTGAGCCTCTTTTAACAGATGTTTGTCTATATTCTGACTGCACCAGATTTTCCTTTAAATTCATGGCTCTTTTAGCAATCATTAGGGGGTCTAGGGCCCACAATCCCAGATAACTCCGGACACTGTGTCAATATATGCCAATGCTTTGCAAAAACAGCCTGTACCTCTTCCCACTGGGTGCCATGCCGAGTGATCATACGCATGGGTGGGTTGTCCTGAGGGGTTTTATCCTCGGTGTTTGTCTTTAAGAGTTCCTCTCGTTGTGTCGAGGCCCTCTTACGAGACCGTCTGATAGTTCATTAGGAGTATCCCCTCTCCCGAAATCTCCCATAGAGATCCTCTGCCTCCTGTCTATAATCATCATCACTGGTACAGTTTCTGCAGATACGCAGGAACTGTCCAGTGGGGATCCCCCGTATCAAGGACTGTGGGCGATAGTTGCAGGCCAATAGCAGTATTGGCAGCCGTATATATACGGTATGTTTTAGTTCTCAAACTCTTACCCTCCCTCAATGGAAATCAAAAGGTCAAAAAATGTAATTTCTCTGTTATCAAAAGTACCGTATTTTCCGGCGTATAAGATGACTTTTCAACCCCTGAAAATCTTCTGAAAAGTCGGGGGTCGTCTTATACGCCGGTGCGAGCCAGTGTCAGGGCGGCACTTTTTCGAGGGGCGGTTCGGCGCCGCCCCCCCTCCTCCTCCAACGGACACTAAGTACAGGGGTGGGCAGAGGGGCTGCTGTACCTTACCTGGCTCCGGTCCCACGACGATCCGGTCCAGAAAGCGCGGCTGCTCCTTCTTTCAGTTCGGCCGCTCGATGGTCACGCGGCCGCTCGGCTCCGCCTCCTCACCGGTGATTGGGCGCCAGCACTGGAAAGGCACACAGGCGACCAATCACCGGCGAGGAGGCGGAGCCGAGCGGCCCCGCGAAAATCGAGCGGCCGAACTGGAAGAAGGAGCAGCCGCTCCTCTCCCCCACTGACACCAACGATGAGGCACTGTTCTCCCCACTGATACCAATGATGGGGCACTATTCCTCCTCCCCACTGACACCAATGATGGGGCACTATTCTCCCCACTGATACCAATGATGGGGCACTATTCCTCCCCCACTGACACCAATGATGGGGCACTATTCCTCCCACTGATACCAACGATGGGGCACTATTCTCCCCACTGACACCAATGATGGGGCACTATTCTCCCCACTGATACCAATGATGGGGCGCAATTCCTCCCACTGACACCAATGATGGGGCACAATTCCTGCCACTGATACCAATGATGGGGCGCTATTCCTCCCACTGACACCAATGATGGGGTGCTATTCCTCCCACTAACACCAATGATGGGGTGCTATTCCTCCCACTGATACCAATGATGGGGTGCTATTCCTCCCACTGATACCAATGATGGGGTGCTATTCCTCCCACTGATACCAATGATGGGCCGCTATTCCTCCCACTGACACCAATAATGGAGCACTATTCCTCCCACTGATACCAATGATGGGACACTATTCCTCCCACTGACACTAATGATGGGACACTATTCCTCCCACTGACACCAATGATGGGGCACGATTCTTCCCACTGACACCAATGGTGGGACACTATTCCTCCCACTAACTGATGGGGCACTATTCCTCCCACTGACTAATGATGGGGCACTATTCCTCCCACTGACTAATGATGGGGCACTATTCCTTACACACTGACACTAATGATGGGGCACCATCATTGGTGTCAGTGGGAGGAATAGTGTCCCATCATTGGTATCAGTGGGAGGAATAGTGTCCCATCATTGGTGTCAGTGGATGAAATAGTGCCTCATCATTGGTGTCAGTGGGAGGAGTAGTTCCTCATCATTGGTGTCAGTGGGAGGAATAGTGCCCCATCATTGGAATACCATACTGAAATAGCATACCATATTGAAATCAAATCTGATGTTTTTTCATATTTATTTGGTGTGCGTTGGAAGAGGGGTAGTCTTATACGGCGAGTATAGCTCAAACACTATATTTTAACAGGAAAAGTAGGGGATCGTCTTATACGCCCAGTCGTCTTATACGCCGGAAAATACGGTATATGTGAATCTGATGTTCTGATTATTAACATTAAGGTCAGCCATGAAATCGTGAAGTTCCTGCTCAGTACCTTCCCAGAGCATCAAAACATCATCCCTGTACCTCAGCCATAGGGAAGCATGGCCGAGGTACATCGAGGAGCGATATACAACCTGCTCCTCCCACCATCCAAGATGGAGGCAGGCATACGCTGGTGCCCAGGGGGCCCCCATTGAGGTCCCTCGGATCTGGTGGTAATAGGTCCCCAAGAATTAAAAATTATTATTGAGAGCAAAATCCAATAGTTCCAAAAGGAATTCATTTTGTGCTCCCATATTTGAATAACTCCCTTCCAAAAAATGGGATACCGCCCCAAGCCTCCAATGGTGGGGGATGGAGGTATAGAGCTATACCCACCAATATCGTCCCTGTCCGAATCTCTACTTGAGCGATCTTGGCCAAGACATCTTTAGTATCCTGAACATATGATGGGAGTCCCATTAAAGCATCCAAGTACTTCCCGGTGTGTTCAAGGGGTCCCTGTATAGTCAATGCAGTCGGTCTTCCTGGTGGGTTTTCCAGACTTTTATGTACCTTGGGGATAATATATATTATCCACACATAAATGACCCCATTCTTTTTTTGGTGATGAGAATGTCCTCACAGGCTAGAGATAATTTTTGATTCACAGACAGAACCAGCGAGGGAAACGGATTCCCTCCTAACTTTGTATATGTAGATGAATCTTGGAGTTACATCTTAACTTCACATTCATATGAGTCCTCTGACATCAGAACCACATTTCCAACCCTTGTCACTAGGTTGGGTGCTTCCTTCCTTGAGTTCTCTTAGTGCCTGCCTTTCATCTTTCGAGAGGTTATCCATACCAGTCAACCTCCAGTCAATTTTGGATAAATCATATTGGACCTGATCCAGAAAACACCCAACCAGCAATTTTTACGAATCTGGGGCATCTTAGTAGATTTAATTGTTAAGTGGGCCTGTCTTTTCAATAAGTCACTGGGACCAGCATCTTCATCTAACTCGAGAGTCATCTTCTATAAGTGAGATAAGATTTTCAATAGCTTCCTGTTCCTTGTCCTTAAAAATAAATTCACTACTCTCTAGATAATTATCTCTCGCCTGCTTTTGTGAATGTACCAATCTTAAATACACCTTTCTAAGGAAAAGGCATTTGCAGGCAAAAAAAGATAGGCCTTTGCGGTGTAGTTTAAGATGTTGCTCTTGTAAATTAAACTGTGAAAGATTAATAACCTTCATATCTGACATTTCCCTGTTTGATAGATCTACATCATGATCACAGTTATTTATTTCCGCTTCTGGCTCCTGGTGATCATTTTCAATGTTTCTGCCAACGGTTCTTTTACTCTGCCTTCAGTCACCTAATTAGTAAATAGAGTCCACCTGTGTGTAATTTAATCTCAGTATAAATACCTGTAAAGCCCTCAGAGGTTTGTTAGAGAACATTGGTGAACAAACCGCATCATGAAGGCCAAGAAACACTCTGGACAGGTCAGGGATAAAATTGTGGAGAAAAGTTAGCTTATGAAAAAAATATCCCAAGCTTTGAACATCCCATGAAGTACTGTTCAATCCATCATCCAAAAATGGAAAGAGTATGGCATTGGAGAGCATTAATCAAAGAAGCAACCAAGAGGCCCATGGTAACTCTGGAGGAGCTGCAGAGATCCACAGCTTAGGTGAGAGAATCTGTCCACAGGACACTATTAGTCGTGCACTCCATGCACTCCACAAATCTGGCCTTTATGGAAGAGTGGCAAGAAGAAAGCCATTGTTGAAAAAATCCATAAGAAGTCCCGTTTGCAGTTTGTGAGAAGCCATGTGGGGGGACACAGCAAACATATGGAAGAAAGGTGTTCTGATCAGATGAGACGAGAATTGAACTTTGGCCTAAAAGCAAAACGCTATGTGTGGCACTAACCTAACACTGCACATCACCCTTAACACAGCATCCCCACCGTGAAAATGGTAGTGACATCATGTTGTGGGGATGTTTTTCTTCAGCAGGGACACGGAAGCTGGTCAGAGTTGATGGGAAGATGGATGGAGTCAAATACAGAGCAATCTTAGAAGAAAGCCTGTTAGTCTGCAAAAGACTTGAGACAGGGACGGAGGTTCACCTTCCAGCAGGACAACAACCCTAAACATACAGCCAGAGCTACAATAGAATAGTTTAGATCAAAGCATAGTCATGTGTTAGAATGGCCCAATCAATGTCCAGACCTAAATCCAATTGAGACTTGAAAACTGCTGTTCACAGACGCTCTCCATCCAATGTGACAGAGCTTGAGCTATTTTGCAAAGAAGAATGAGCAAATATTTCATTCTCTAGATGTGAAAAGCTGTTAGAGACATACCCAAAAAGACTTGCAGCTGTAAAAGTCTTGACTCAGGGGGCTGAATACAAATGTATGCCACACTTTTCAGATATTTACTTGTAAAAAATGTTGAAAACCATTTATCATTTTCCTTCCACTTTACAATTATGTGCCACTTTGTGTTGGTCCATCACATAAAATCCCAATGAAACACATTTACGTTTGTGGTTGTAACATGACAAAATGTGGAAAATTCAAGGGGTATGAATACTTTTTCAAGGCACTGTATTTCAAGAACTTTTGCTTGTTTATCCCACTCTTTTGCAATCGGTCCGTTTTTTTTTTTTTTGTTTTTTTTTTGTTTGTTTTACTTTTTTTGGGGGGGGGGGGTGTTATTTTTGCAGGCTTGATTTTCATTTTACATATTTTGTTTTTTTGGATGTTCTTTTCTTATTTATAGCTTTTCTTTTACTTTGCACATGAGCCACGTAGGTTTTAATTTTAGCCTTTTAAATGTATTGCCCATGGGAATATATTTTGCAGTAAGTTTGCATACAGTTAATTTGATGCGTCCATATTCTATACCAATATTCCCTCCCAGTCTAAAATCTTGGAGAGCAGCCTCAGCCTTGGAAAATTTCCACTCTTAAAATTGTATTTTATCTTTCCAGTATGTGTTTGTTTGCAGCTAACCTTAAATGAAATCATGTTATGGTCACTGCTACCCAGATGTTTTTATATGAATATTCGTAATAAGCACCACAATATTTGATATTGCCAGGCCCTGCAGAGCATCATTTTTAGTTGAGGCTTCTATAAACTGTACCATAAAATTGTCTTGTGAAGGTTTTTAAATTTCTACCCTGTTACTGTTCCAGCAGTGCTTATACTCCAGTCAGTTTCAGGGTAGGTGAAATCCCCTATTATCACTGCCAGCTCTTGCAGCCCTTTCTATAGGAGCTGAGTCTCCACCTCCTCATTAATACTGGTTGGCCTATAACAAACTTCAGTAATTAACTTTGTAGTGCGCACACCCATATGCAGTTCCACTCATAATGCTTCAGCACCATCACAGTCTCAATCAACAAGGTCCTCTTTCTCACTTGCTTTGAGATCACGTCACAGAGAATAGCTGATTAACTTCTTCAACTGACTGCCAGTAGACCTATCATTGCATTCAGATGATTAAATGATGCAGAATGTATATATAAAATTGGTAGTAGCTTTTTTTCTCGCCATAACAGTGTTTTGTTATGTCTTAGGTGCAAGTGAACTGGCTGTTCAGAAAGCTAAAGCAGAAATTACCCGTCTTATCAAAGAAGAGCTCATCAGATTGGTATGTGGAAAGCACAAATGGAAAGTACACATGAAAATGTCTGCCTGTGTTTCTCACTTTGAAATGCATCTTCCCATCCCTGTGAACATTGTGGTGGCTGACATGGTGTATGTTCCAGTATTCACATTAAGCTTCTTTTACATGTACATCTGAGCCTGTGCAGTGTAAATTATGGCATATTTTCCCTCACCTGGGAAATCCAAGCCTATAAACTTGAATGGCTGTGCACAGCTGTACTAGGGGTATATGCGTGCTTGCATAAACAGAAGTATAGTGGATGCATTTCAAGAGTAGGGCATTTTATTCAGCCTGTATGTTATACTTGTGTTTACGTGAGCCGCAGCTTATACCAAAGTTCAACCATTCATGTCTAGGGGTGGCTGTTCACAGCACCTGGGCTTTCGGGCAATGGAAAGACACTGGGATTTATATTGCATGGGCTCAGGTGCCTATGTGCACAAGGCCTTTACTGGGACTTATGCTTCCTAATTGAACAAATAAACTGCCCTTGTCTGATTGTAACTTGATTTCTTGATCCTTTTTCCCCTTGAGTCTGTGTGGTGGTGTTTTGTTGTGTGGTGAAGTCTCGGTTCTGCACCCTCTACCTTTTTGCCTTTGGCTTCTGTCTAAAAATATCAAACAGGTGTAATTTTTATGTAATGCAGCTGAATGGTATTAGTCATTGTGAAAATTAGCATCATTCCTCTTTCAGTGCTATATTGCTACAGATGCTGGCAAGAACAATTGGTTTGCATAAATTGTTACCATAACATTAGAGTAAGATCACATTGAGCCAGGCCATCTTTTAGTATTTCTCAACTTTTAATAGGAACCTAACAAGATAGAAATGTGGAAGCTGCCAATATTGATGTATAGTTAATGAGTAAATGTGAATTTTTACATATACTTTTACAAGCTTTAAATACATGAGTATATTTACATTCAGTCAAGCAGGTTTGTATCTAAAATTATTCATTTCTTTTAAGAAGGACCATATTTACCTTTAAAGAAAGCTTGAATTCCAAAAATGAAGATTGAATATGTTACAGGGAACAGCTAGAAATGTTATTGTACCTATTATGCTAAGTAAAATAGCTGTGCACTTCCTGGTAGAGGGTGTGTATTTGGATCTCTTTTGCATACAGCCTTTTAGCTGTATATCTGCAGTGCAAAAACTAGCAATCAGAAGTAGCAATGCCTCAGATGTGCACTGCAGATCTCACTGCAGCTGATCTTTTCCCATTACTGACTTACTAGTGCCTTGCTTCGACTATCTCTGTATGAAGGTAGCCATTTAGGTAGAAGCAGAGATGTGCATCCCCATTCCAGAGCTTCCAGCAAGGTGAGCCAGTAATAACATTGTCAAATCTTACTTCATGTCTGTTGAAAACTAGCAGTCAGAAGCAGCAGTGCCTTAGATTCAAAGACTTGAAGTCAGATTTTAAAACATTACTACTGTGTGGCTGACCTTTGTGGAGGCTCTGACATGAGGAAGCCCATCTCTGCCTATATCAAGTTGGCTACCTTCATACAGAGATAAAGTGCAGAATAAGGCCTGGTAAGACCGTAATGAGGAAAGATCAGCTGCAATGAGACCATGAGCAATTCTGGGCACTAGGCCTTTGCCCTCTGCCTGCCATTTTTGGCACTGCACAGTTGGCCACTTTCAGAGTTCAGTTTCTATTTAGGACCCTCACAAAGGCAGTTTTAGAGGGGACAGTGCCAGCACGAGTAATAGTTCCTGTTTTTTTCTTTTAAGAACTCACAAGGCTTACTAAAGTATACCGCGTCTTTAAAAATAATCACCCCCTTATAAGTGGTGGAGCCTATCTTCACTGAAGAAAAATTACATCTCTCTCCCTCCCTCTGACCTGTCAGTGTGACTGGAAGTGAGGGGAATTCTCAGTGAGGACAGAGAAAACAGAGACTTGACAGAGGTTCAAAGCCTTTCTTCTGCTGCCCCAAAAACGTTGTTGGGCTTAAATTTGAATCAATGGACTCCCCTAGGTTTGCCATAGGTCCAGAAGGTAGGTTTTTCAGATGCCTACTCTCTGATCCTTTATCTTACAAGTGTCCATGTAGTCCAAAACCTGACTGCTTTGCAAATATCAACTGCATCTTCTTTGGCTGGTCCCGACCTGTCCCTGCTTCCATATCTTCCTCCTAACCAGTGAGGCCAGAAGTCACATTTGATGGGCAATAGGAATAAGTGTGGGACTGGGAGAAGGTGACCCAAGGATCATTCATTCAAACTGTGGTTGATGTATGCATAGTAGAAAGTCTAGGTTTTGGAAATGGTTGCTGAAGGCACCTGGAGCCCCTTTAGAAATGAGGTGAAGCTGATAGGTTCAATTAAAGCATCTGTAACCCTTTTAATTAATTACTCTAATTGCAATACCAATTTATGCTGTATTTTACTCTGTGAAAAATATACCTCTAAGTTTCTGCCTTTTTTTTTTTTTTACAGCAAAATTCCTACCAGCCCGCAAACAAAGGACGTTACAAAGTGCTTTAACATTGGGCAGATGGTTGACATGCCAGCTTGTGTTTTTGGTCCGTTGTTATCCTGTGTTGTAAATGATGCTCTACTTTTATTTTACCTTTTATTTTAAATAAAAATCTGATGAAGAAGGAAAGTAAATATGGATTTCAAATCAAGCATTGTTTCTTCAAAGCATGAGAGGAGAGTTTGTATATTTTCCAACATCAAAAATTAAAATTTGTTTTAAAATTCACTGCACAGCTTCTTACTATATTCTAGACTATATTTGTATTTTTTTCTACATTTTAAATTTACATCTAATACTACAGTTAGTGGAATTTTTTGTGAATAAATTTTTTTAATAAACATGTAAAAAAAAATATTTTCTTATGAGACGCATGTACCTTAACCACTTGAGCATCTGCCTGTACTACCCCTCCATTGCTAAGCCATTTTTCGGTTTTCAGTGCGTTGCTAGTTTGACTGAGAATTACTCATGCAAATTTTATATCCTTTGCAATAGAAAGAGGCTTTCTTTAGTTAGTATTAATCACCACTTGGTTTTTTAATACCAAAGATTTCGCAAAACAAAAAATGTTTCCCTTTTTGGTTTTAAAAACCTCAAATAAAATGTCAAGGCAATGTTTGCACAATTTTTTGCAGATGAGAAAAAACATTGGTATTCAGGTGGTTAAAGCATGTAGCTTGGTAATAGTGTATTGGATACATTAATGTATAGGACATACACAGAGGGTAAAAGGTTAATGCACACGCCACATACAGTGAATAGAATAGATGAAGGTTGACTGTCCTCCTTCTGTTATCTTTCTTCCATCTGGGAGAAGCAACAGTGGAGGTGGTTTCCATCTGTTGGCAATTCGGCCGGTCATAGGACCTGTCACACCAATGGTGCGTGCTCTCTAGGGCCAAACAGGTTCCATCTTCTAGGTGGTCCCTGCCACTTCCTTGGCACAGTCCTCCACTGATGACAATATGGCCTTGTCTGTGCAGTGGCTTCAACCTAGTGTGTATCCACTGAGTCTGCGGCCTGTTGGGGAGACTTGTGCAGTGGCACATATGTATGATACATCATGCTATGCTCGTGTCTTTGTCACCCAAGGGCCTGTGTAGTTACCCTCCAAGTCACATGTCTGAGCACCTTTTATGCGGAGGACTGGTCTTATGCAGCCACTCCACTGAGCCTTTGAAGTCTGTTTTGCTGATCCATTCTGACAAAGGTTTTCCCTTGCCCTGCCTGATCTGATGCACACATTTACAAGGAGTGGGAATGCCCAGAGCAGCCAGTCCTGATCTTTTTTTCTGGTACGTCTCCCCCTTGAGGAGGCTCTTCTGTAGAAGAGAACCTCCTCTCTTGTCCTGGACCCTCCCATGCCTGAATTTCATGAGCCTCTGTGATACGGTGACGAAGTCTCCGCCTACTTGATGTTTCCAATGGCTGGGTTGGCCCTTCACCCGGTTTTGCCGCGGGTTTTGTGACACAGGCTAAGCTCCTCCACTGGGTCTGCATATGGAGTAAGTCTCCCTAGTCTGCATGGAACTGGTGGGCCCAACTGATCCAGGGCCTCAAGTACAATGTGATGCACCCTTGGATGTGGTTCATCTGGTCTCAAGTCCTCCATCTCAGCCGAGTTCTTTGGCCTAAGTGTTGGTCTGTGGACCAGACATATGAGCAGGCCTAGCTGCATTCCCCCTTCAGGGCAAACAGCTCTTTAGTTCCACCTGACCAAGCAGGACAAGCATCTGAGAAGATGTACCCAGCACGCTCCAGTGACCGCTGTGTCCATCACTGATCCAAGTACCGAGCGGCAGTGTGCCGCACTGGTACCATGTGATTGTTGTGACCAATTAAAGTAATCATATGTCCAGTCCAGTAGTAAACATGGCTGCCACTCATACAGCCATTGAGAACTACTGATTGGTGATCACATGATACAGGGCCAGGCACCACCTCCTTATACCATGTGATAGCTGTATCCAATCACAGTTTTTACAGTAGTTCTCAATGACTGCATGAATGCAGCTGGGAACTGTCAGAAATAACTGCTTATGCAGCCATTCAGGCTGTATAAGCAATTCTAGTGCAAAAGAAAACAACAAACACTTCCCTAGAGTAGTGCAGTGTTATAAAAGTCACACTGAATTTCTCTGGTGACTGGAATAAAAAAATACATATATTTTACTGTGCAAACCTTTTAGGCAGGTGTGAAAAAATACTGTAAATTAAGAATACTTTCAGAGATAGAGGTGTTAATAGTATTTTAACAATTAACCACTAGGGGACCGCCCACAGTACTAATACTGTGGCAAGGCAGCTCCTGCGCGCAGGATCACGTTTATAAACGTCATCCTGCATTTCGGGCCGGGTCAATCACCGGGTCCCGGCCGATGATTATCCTGCTGGAGCCCGGTGATTACGGCAAACACTGACAGGGAGGACGGCTAAAGTTAACTCTTTGATTGCCTTCTAATGTTAACATGTTAATGTTAACCCCTTCCTCCCCAGTGCCATTAGTAAAGTGTCAGTGCTTTTTTTTTTTTGCACTGATCACTGTATTGGTGTCACTGGGGATGTCAGTGACTCCAAGTCAGTTCCCAATCCCAATTTACACGTATTGGGATTTTTTTTTTTTTTTTAACAAAGACATGTCGCAGAATACATTTTGGTCTAAATTTATGACGAAATTAGATTTTTACTTTTTTTTTACTGGACATGTTTTATAGCAAAAAGTCCAAAATATTTTTTTTCCTCAATTGTGTTTTTTTTTTTTTGTTTTTTTTTTATAGCGCAAAAAATAAAAAAGCACAGGTGATCAAATACTACTGAAAGACAGCTCAATTCGTGGGGGAAAAAGGACGTAAATTTCATTTTGGTGCAGCTTTGCATGACTGTGTAATTGTCAAAGTAATGCAACGCCATAACACAAACTGCTTCTGTAACTGCCTCCTGACCGCCCTATAGCAGAAATACTGTATACATATACGTGATTCGCGCTCCCGTGGTTTTCATTGCTCTCCCAGATAGTGTCAGATTGCCCGTCAGTACACCAGTAATCTCATTTACTCCCATTGATTACCAGGAACACGCTCATACACAATAAACCTCCATTGCTAGTATAGTGTCTGAACGGATCAATATCTTTGATCAGCGTTCACATTAGTATAGAGTCCCCAAAAATGCAGCGTTAGCGGGATGAGCCCCAACACCTGCGTTTAGCTCCTACGCTTACCCCCCTTCTCCCCCAGCAAGTGCAGTGTCAGTACGTCACTGTCACTTGATACATTGCACACAAAACCGCAGTGTTCGGAGAATCAGGCCTGATCTCTGTTAGCACTTGCCTGTAAATTTTGATGATTCTCATATGCAGCAGAGTGCCAGTACTAGTGCCACGCTACCTTTTGGTGAACTGGCGAGCACCAGCGGCCTAGTAAATCCTGGTCTTTCACATACCAGAACTGCAGTATCACTTGGTGATGAGGCGAGTCCCATAAGTGTGCAGTACAAGCTGGTGTGGTGGCGAGCACATGTATTGTCCCGCAACCACCTTCTGGATGTGCTTGCAAATCTCGATTGGCAGCCCACAAATTCTGCTGCACCCGTACTTCCCCCATTCACTGCCCAACCTGGAATTCAGGTGGAAACGACAAATTTAATTACTTCCCTTGATTTTTTGGAGCTGTTTTTCACGGAATATCATAGCATATATACCCAACAAGGATCAGCGGCATACTGGTACATCCCTGGACTTTGAATGGTTATACCAAGATGATGCTTACAGCTGCAGGTATCATCCTGGTATCATTTTTTTCAGCCGGCGATCGGCTTTCATGTAAAAGCAATCCTAGTGGCTAATTAGCTGCAGGATTGCTTTTACAAGCAGCGGGAGATGATGCCCCTCCCCTACGGCCTTCTCGGGCAGTCCCGTGCCATCAGGAGAACCTGAGAATGCAGCCGGTGTTTCTGCCAGCTGACCATAGAGCTGATTGGAGAACAGAATGGTGCCAATCATTTCTATATCCTAAGAAATCGGAAGCTACAAGCATTTCATCACTTCGGTTTCGCAAGATATAAACAGCGCCATTTGTAAATTGGGAAAGCACCTGATCACACCGATCTTGGTTTGATTACATAATGTAAGGGCAGAGGAGATATCTCGAGTCTGATAGACCCCAGATTTCTCAAAAAAGAATATCTGACAATGCCCATTGAAGTTATAGGGGATATTTGCATTCCCTATGATAGCATTAAAAGTGATCAAAAAAAAGAAAAAAAAATGAAAGGGGCAGTGTAAAAATAATAGAAAAATCAAAATCACTTAGAATAAAAAAAAAAAAACAAACCCTCGCCCGGTGCCAGTATGTAAACAGCAGTTGCACCATGCATGTGAGGTATCGCTATGAACATCAAATTAAGGGCAATAATTATAACACTAGACCTCCTCTGTAAATCTAAAATGGTAGCTTGTAAAGGCTTTTAAAATGTTGCCTATGGATATTAAAAACGTATGCAGTTTGTCGCCATTGCACGGGGCATGCGCAGTTTTAAAGCATGTCATGTTTGGTATCTATTTACTCGGCATACCATCACCTTTTATATTTGACCAAATAATTCACCAATATATTGTGTTTTGTGCATTAAAAGTTAAAAAAAAGTGTATTTTAGAAAAAAAAAATTGCGTTTGAAAAAATTGCTCAGCGAGTACTATGTGACATAAAAAATTGCAACACCCACCATTTTTTTCACTAGGGTGTTTGCTTTAAAAAAATATGTTTGGGGGTGTAACTTCATTTCCTAGCAAAAAAATACAGATTTTTTTCATGTGAACAAAGTGTCAGAATAGGCTTGATCTTCAGGTGGTTAGAAGAGTGAGTGATGTGTGGCATAAACTTCTAATGCTGGGCATAAAATGCCCCCACCCCTCAAAACAACTCCTTTTTGGAAAGTAGACACCCCAAACTATTTGCTGAGAGGCACTTTGAATCCATAGAAGAATTTTTTACCACAAGTTTTTGGAAAATTATAAAAAAAACTTCTTTTTTTTTTTAACACAAAATTGTCACTTAAATGATTTACTGCTCACACATGCCTTGGGTATATGTGGAATTCCTCCCCAAAATACATTCTGCTACTTCTCTCGAGTATGGGGGTACCACATGTGAGAGACGTTTTGGCAGTCTAGGCTTTATTTCCTCATTACACTTTCTGAATATTTTGCAGATCTTGTATGTTGCCTCAAGTTTTTGGAAAATGAAGAAAGAAAACAAAAACATGTTTTTTCTTTTTTTTTTTATATTTCAAAAACCCTGTGAGAAAAAATGAGATCTGCAAAATACTCATCATGCCTCTTTTTAAATTCCTTGGGGTGTCTACCAAAAAGGGGTCATTTGGCGTGGGAGGGTGCTATCCTGGCATTTCAGGGCCTTCGAAACTGTGATAGGTAGTAAGTGAAATGAAGTTACGCACCTTCAGGCTTTTAAAGTGGTCATTGGATTTCAGGCTCCTGTATGTGGCTAGGCTCCCACAAGATCTCACACGTGGTATCCCCATGCTCAGTAGAAGTACAAGAATGTATTTTGGGGTGTAATTCCACATATACCCATGGCTTGGTCGAGAAATATATTTAAAGTACAACTTTGTGTGGGGGTGTTCTATTCTGGTATTTTAGCACCTCAAGAAATGTGATGGGCAGACAAAGTAAAAGCTGTGTAAATTCCATTATCTATACCATAGTTTGTAGACGCTATAACTTTCACACAAAGCAATCAATATACACTTATTGGGATTTTTGGAACCAAAAACATGTAGCAGAATACAATTTGGCCTAAATTTATGACAAAATTTTTTTTTTTTTTTTTATATTTTGTATGCCAGAAATGAGAAAATTTAGTTTTTTTAAAAAAAAAATTCAAAACTTTGTTTATAGCGCCAAAAATAAAAAGCGCACAGGTGATCAAATACCACCAAAAGAAAGCTCTATTTGTGTGAAAAAAGGACATAAATTTAATTTATGTACTGTAATGCATTTGTTAGTTAAACTAGTGCAGCGCTGTATAGCAAAATAGCGTAAATTGCAGTATCTATACCATAGTTTGTAGACGCTATAACTTTCACACAAAGAAATCAATATACACTTACTTGGATTTTTTTTTACCAAAAACATGTAGCAGAATATATTTTGGCCTAAATTTATAACGAACTTTTAATCTATTTTATTTGCTTTCTTGCTGTATACATACCCATTGTGTGGAATAAACATCCTAAGGCAATATTGCACTACTGGCCTCCTCTGTTGTTTCTTTCTGAGCTCCTGTGGGAGCCAGGTACATCCGCAGAGTGGTTACCATTTGGGAAGGCTAAATGCAAACCGTGGGATAGCGAAGGAGGCATTGACCAGATCTGACCAGACCTTTTTGATGAGATGTCTGAAGTCTGATGTCCTTATTATATCATACAAATGCGCAAAAAGGTTGCGTATCTGGTGAGTGCGCAATCTACACTTTAATTGTCTCACCTTATCCACAATCTGTGTCTTTTGGATACCAGAAGATCATTTGAGATCTCGTTCACGCCTGCACTCTGGACTTATGTTTTAGACACAGTGTTTTCTTTCACATTTATATTGGCCACATATTCTAGTGGCACATACATAGATGCACAGTGTCACTTTATATATTTGTGTGCACTTTCTTACATGTTTATATATGTATTTATTTATTGGTATTAACAGCGCTGCACGTTTATGTTTATCTGTTTTAGAGGTCTTATATGGTGCCTTTTGTGTACAGCTGCTGTAATCTGGGAATTGATAGGCTGGAAGGCGCTCACTTACTTTATATGTTTTTAGAACTTTGAGTTTACTATATATTTTATTATATATATATAAATATATATATATTATAGCTGAAAGTAATATCGTTTTTCTTCAAAATGTTTTTTTTGTTTACAGCGTGAAAAATAAAAAGCGCACAGGTGATCAAATACTACCGAAAGAAAGCTTTATTTGTGTGGGAAAAAAAGGATGTAAATTTTGTTTGGGTGCAGCATTGTATGACCACGCAATTAACAGTTGAATTAGTGCAGCGCCGAGTAGCAAAAAGAGGCCAGGTCATTAAGGGGGTAAATCCTCTGGAGGACAAGTGGTTAAAACAATGGAAAGTAAATAAACAGAAGAAAAAACCCAAAAAAACTAAATTGAAGTAAATAAATAGAAGAGAAATCAAAATCAAATTTGGTGAGACCACCCTTTGCCTTCCAAACAACATCAATTCTTCTAAGTACACTTGCACACAGTTTTTGAAGGAATTCGGCAGGTAGGTTGTTCCATACATCTAACCACAGATCTTCTGTGGATATAGGCTGCCTCAAATCCTTCTGTCTCCTAATTTAATCCCAGACAGACCAGATGATGAGATCAGGGTTCTGTGGGGGCCAAACCATCACTTCCAGGGCTTCTTGTTCTTCTTTACAATGACTGCATGTTTGGGGGTCATTGTCTTGCTGCAGAATAGATTTGGGTTCCAAACTCATACCTCCCTGATGGTATGGCATGATGGATAAGTATCTGCCTGTATCTCTCAGCATTGAGGACACCTTTGATTGTGACCAAACCTCCAACTCCATTTGCAGAAAGGCAGCCCTATTCTTTCCTCATCTACCAGTGCCTGCTGTTACTATTTGAAAACAGCGTGGCTGTGTTGGGCTCAGCCCACACAGCCATGTCATTCATTCACAGTTTCCTTTAACTTATCCTTTAAGGGACAGGTATTTTGCTCTTGCAATTTTCCCCCCACATCCCCTGGCCATGCACTCATTAGTTTGGGCCTTTTTTTCAGGGGTTCAGCATGTGACTCCTCCAATGTGCTATCACATGCTACCCGGAGACCAGAACTTCGCTCTGTCTTACTCGTATGCATCCTTTTGGGGATGTAAAGGATCTTCCCTTGCTTTCTCCCAGAGGGTTGTTAAGTTACTGCTTCTACACACTGCGGATCAAAGTTGGTGTCAGCCTTGTCCTGCGGTTCCCTTACTTGATTCTACATAGGGATGAGGTGGTTCTTATCTGCAGTCCTTCCTTGAGAAGGGGCGTCTTATTATTTTTTTCCTGGATGGGGATAATGTCCTTCCTTTCATGTGTTCTGTCCTTTGCACATTAAGGAGTTTGCACTGTGCTGCTAGTTATGGTTCTGGTGGTTTTCGTTTGTATCTGCCTGCCTTGTCCTTCTTCTGGACCCGCCCCTCTGTTGGTTCTTTTTCTACTGCTTTGTAACAAAACTGAGTTGCTTATGGCAGAGAGGGGATTGACTACCAGCTAGGACTGCATATAGGCAGTGCTGTGTTTTTGTTTTTTTTTGTTTTGTTTTTTCTTCTGCTTAGCGTCATGTATATTGCCTCCTGTAGGTGGCAATATAAACCTATAGTCAAGGATGAGAAAGAGCTGTGTCAATGAACTCAGAGAAAGGGCTTTTACGGTGGGTAAGAAAAATACCCAATTTTTTTTTTTTTCTTTTCACAATTATGTGTCACTTTGTGTTCATATATCATGTAAAATCCCAATAAAATACATTTACGTTTTTGGTTGTAGCATTACAAAATGTGGCACTATATATTTTAACAGTAGAGCATACTTTGGTACCCTTTTAACATCTTGCTCTGCAGAAGATTTGCCCCCCTTTATGACCAGGCCATTTTTAGTTGTTTGGCACTGCGCTATTTCAACTGGTAATTGTGCGGTCATGCAATGCTGTACCTAAACTAAATGTATAGCTGAATTTGGGAGGGCGGTGATGTATTTCCTCATATCACTTCCTCATTACCTGTCACACTTTCGGAGGCCCTGAAATGCCAGGATAGTACAAACACCCCACAAATGACCCCTTTTTGGAAAACACACCCCAAGGAATTTGATAAGAGGTATGGTGAGTATTTTACCAATATTTTTGTCAGAGGCTTTTGAAAAATACATTTTTGTTTTCTTTCTTTGTTTTCCAAAAATGTGGCAACAAATGAGATCTGCAAAATAATCACCATGCCTCTTAGCAAATACCTTGGAGATTCTACTTTCCAAAAAGGGATCATTTGGAGGGGTTGCTTCTACTATTCTGGCATTTCAGGGCCAACATTAGAAGCTTATGCCACACATCACCCACTCTTGACCAAGCCTCTTCTAACCCCCAAACATTATATATATATATTTTTAAGTAGAGGCACTAGAGAATAAAGCGGTGGGTGTTAAAATTTTTTACGACACACTGTATTTGCGCAGCGATTTTTCAAATGCAAATCATTTGGGAAAAATAAACTTTTTAGAATTGTAATGCACAAAGCACAATATATTGCCCATTTGTTTGCTACAATAAAAAAGATGATGTTACGCCAAGTAAATGGATACCAAACATGACATGCTTTAAAATTGCGCAGGGCCGTGCAATGGCGACAAAGTACTTACATTTTTTATATCGATTGACGACGCTTTAAAAGCCTTTACATGTCACCAATTTACATTTACACGGGAGTTCTAGTGCTAGAATTACTGCCCTCGATCTGACGTCTGGAGTGATAGCTCACATGCATGGTGCAGTCTCTGTTCACATACCGACACGGAACCAATTCTTGCTTTTGCCTTTGCGCACAAGCACAGGAGGGGCAGGGGGTGATTTTTTTTTTTTTTTTACACTGTCCCTTTTTTTTTTTTTTTTGCTTTGATCACATTTATTGTTATCACAGTGAATATAAATATTTCCTGTGTTAGCAACAGGCAGTGACCGGTATTCTTTTGTGAGAAATCTGGGGTCTATCAAACTCTAGATCTCTCCTCTGCCCTTAAAGCATCTGATCACACCAAGATCGGTGTGATCAGATGCTTTCCCAATTTAAAAATGCTGTTAAAGTGCTGTTAAAGTCCGGTGAAATGGAAAATATGAAATGTTCGTAGCTTTCGGTCTCTTTGACCATAGAGATGATTGGATCTATTCTGGTCTCTGATCAGCTATATGGTCAGCCAGCGGAACTGCTGGCTGCATTCTCAGATTCCCCTGTGGGACAGGAGAGCCCAAGAAAACTGTGGAAGGCAGGAGGGGGAGGAATGTCCCTTCCCACTGCTTGTAAAAATGATCCAGCAGCTAATTGGCCACTTGGATTGCTTTTACATAAAAGCAGACCACCAGCTAAAAAAAAAAACTATACTAGGATGATGCCTGTAGCTGCAGACAAGGTCCAGCGACATATAAGTACATTGCTGGTCCATGTTGGGCATATATGTAACAGCAGAGAACATAGGCATATGATGAATCGGGTCTGTGCACCAGTATGACTGAAATTCATTATTTTTTTGTAATGCCCATGTTGAGGTTAGACCTAAATGAAGTTTTAAATTCAGAAACCGTAATAGGTTTCTATGTGAATTGTCTGGCAACAGCTGAATTTGGGAGGGCGGTGATGTATTGTGCATATAAATTGCTTTGGCCCACAATCAATTGGTACAAATCTGAAAAGCAGCATAGGGTCTAAACGCTGACAGCGAACGAGGCTGATGCTGCTAACACTGCGTTTTTGGGGACACTATACAAAGCAGGCACTAATATAGTTCTGTTCATCATTATATTGATCCGTACAAACACTATACTAGTAATGGAGGTGATCAGCAACCTATAGCATTAGTGTGCGGGCAATCTAACGTTAGCTGAACGTGACGCCATCTGGTCACTAGTAGCAGGAATACAGTGATCAGTGAAAAATTCTGTATACTGACACTGTACTAATGAAACTGGCTGGGTGATGGGGCAATCAAAGGGTTAATAGGGACGATCAAAGCGTTATGTGTTAATCTAACGTGTATATGTAAAATCACATCTCTAGAAGAAACTGTTTGTACACAATGGTGTGATTTACTAAAACTGGGGAGTACAAAATTTGGTGCAGCTGTGCAGAGAAACCAACCAGTTCTGAGTCTTGAGATTGTTTATAGATTAGGAACAAAATATTTTGTGGTACTTGCCATCCTGAGGATATACCCCCCTTAATGACCAGACCTCTTTTTTGCTATTCGGCACTGCACTTTTTCAGCTAATAATTAGGTGATAATTGCTGTACCCAAACTAAATTTACATCCTTTTTTTTCACACAAATAGAGCTTCCTTTCAGTGGTATTTGATCACCTGTGCACTTTTTATTTTTTTGTGCTATAAACACAAAAAGACCGAAAATTTTGAAGAAAAACTATATTTTTTTACTTTTGGCTATAAAAAAAAAAATAGTAAACTCAAAGTTAGTCATAAATTTAGGCCAAAATGTATTCTGCTACATGTTTTTGGAAAAAACAAATCCAAATAAGTGTATATTGATTGCTTTGTGTGAAAGTTATAGTGTCTACAAACTATGGTATAGTACACTGCAATCTACGCAATTTCTTATGCTATACAGTGCTGCACTAGTTTAATTGACAATTGCTCAGTCATGCAATACGGTACATAAATTAAATTTACGTCCTTTTTTTGAGACAAAATGGAGCTTTCTTTTGGCGGTATTTGATCACCAGTGTGCTTTTTATTTTTGGTGCTATAAACAAAAAAATTTTGAAAACAAAACATTTTTGAAAAAAAAAAATTATTGTCTCATTTCTGTCATTAAAAAAATATCCAAAAAACTCAAATTTTATCATAAATTTAAGCCAAAATATATTCTGCTACTTGTTTTTGGTAAAACAAAATCCCAGTTAGTGTATATTGATTGCTTTGTGTGAAAGTTATAGTGTCTACAAACTATGGTCTAGATAATGGAATTTACACAGCTTTTACTTTGTCTGCCCATCACATTTCTTGAGGTGCTAAAATACCAGGACAGTACAAACACCCCCAAATGACCCCTTTTCTGAAAGTAGACACCCTAAGCTATCTGCTGAGAGGCAGATTGAGTCCATGGAAGATTTTTTTTTCCACAAGTTTTAGGAAAATGACAAAAGCATTTTTTTTTTTTGCACACAAAGTTTAATGTATATATTTCTCACACAAGCAATGGGTATAAAGTGAAGGAAATAAGTAGTTGATCCCCTGCTCATTTTGAATGTTTTCCCACTCACAAAGAAATGGTCAGTCTAAAAATCAAATGGTAGGTGTATTGTAACACTGAGAGACAGAATAGCAACAAAAAATTCAAAGGAAATGCATGTCTAACAAATTATGCACTGATTTGCATGTTCATGAGGGAAATAAGTATTTGATCCCCTATAATTCAGCAGGATTTCTGGCTACCATGTGTTTTTTATACAGGTAACAAGCTGAGATTAGAAGCAGTGTCTTAAAGGGAGTGCTTCTAATCTCATTTTGTTACCTGTATAAAAGACACCTGGCCAAAGGAGCAATCAAATAATCAGATTCCAAACTTTCCACCATGGCAAAGACCAAAGAGCTGTCCAAGGATGTCAGGGACAAGATTGTAGACCTGCACAAGGCTGGACTGGGCTACAAAACTATTCCCAAGCAGTTTGGTGAGAAGGTGACAACAGTTTGTGCAATCATTCGCAAATGGAAGAAACACAAAACAACTGTCAGTCTTCCTAGGTCTGGTGTACCATGCAAGATCTCACCTTGTGGAGTGTCAATGATCATGAGAACAGTGAGGAATCATCCCAGAACTACATGCGAGGATCTTGTCAATGATATCCAGGCAGCTGGGACCACAGTCACCAATAAAACAATTGGTAACACACTACGCTGACAAGGATTGAAAACCTGCAGTGCCTGCAAGGTCCCTCTGCTCAATAAAGCAAATGTCCAGGCCCGTCTTAAGTTTGCCACTGAACATCTGAATGATGCAGAGGAGGACTGGTTGAAAGTGTTGTAGTCGGATGAGAGCAAAATCGAGCTCTTTGGCATCAACTCACTGTGTGAGGAGGAGGAGGAGGAATTCTGCCTATGACCCCAAGACACACCATCCCAACTGTCAAATATGGTGGTGGAAACATTGGGGGTGTTTTACTGCTAACGGGACAGGACAACTGCACCACATCAAAGGGACGATGGACGGGGCAATGTACCGTCAAATCTTGGGTGAGAACCTTCTTCCCTCAGCCAGGGCATTGAAAATGGGTCGTGAATGGGTGTTCCAGCATGACAATGACCCAAAACAAGACCAAGGCAACAAAGGAGTGGCTCAAGAAGAAGCACATTAAGGTCCTGGACTGGCCTAGCCAGTCTCCAGACCTTAATCCGATTAAAAATCTGTGACGGAAGCTGAAAGTTCGAGTTGCCAAATGTCAGCCACCAAACCTTAATGACTTGGAGAGGATCTGTCAAGAGGAGTGGGCCAAAATCCCTCCTGAGATGTGTGCAAACCTGGTGGCCAACTACAGGAAACGTCTTACCTGTGATTGCCAAGAAGAGATTTGCCACCAAGTACTCATGTTTTGTGAAGGGGATCAAATACTTATTTCCCTCATGAACATGCAAATCAGTGCATAATTTGTTAGACATGCATTTCTTTTGAATTTTTGTTGCTATTCTGTTTCTCACTGTTAAAATACACCTGCCATTCGATTTTTAGACTGATCATTTCTTTGTGAGTGGGCAAACATTTAAAATCAGCAGGGGATCAAATACTTATTTCCTGCAATGTATGTGGAATTACACCCCATATTATATTCTACTACTTCTACCGAGTATGGGGATACCACATGTGTGAGACTTTTTGGGAGCCTAGCCACAGGTGCATAACTTCCTCATTTCACTTCCTCACTGCCTATCACAGTTTTGGAGGCCCTGAAATGCCAGAATAGCACCAACCCCCCACTCCAAATGACCCCTTTTTGGAAGGTAGACACCCCAAGGAATTAAAAAGAGCCATGTCGAGTACTTTGCAGACATTTTTTTCTCACAAGGTTTTGAAATATAAAAAAAGAAAATCAAAAAATGTTTTTGTTTTCTTTCTTCATTTTCCAAATTCTTGTGGCAACAAACGAGATCTGAAAAATACTCACCATGCTTCTTATCAAATTCTTTGTGGTGTTTCCAAAAAGGGGTCATTTGGGGGGGGTTGGTGCTATCCTGGCCCTCTGAAACTGTGATAGATAGTCAGGGAGTGTAATGAGGAAATAAAGCCCTTTAAAAGCCAGAAGGTGCTTATTGGATTTTGGGGTCCTGTACTTGGCTAGACTGCCAAAAAGACATGTGGTACCCCCATACTCGGGAGAAGTAGCAGAATGTATTTTGGGGAGTAATTCCACATATACCCATGGCATGTGTGAGCAATAAATTTAAGTGACAATTTTGTGTTTAAAAAAGAAAAAAAAAAGAAAAAAAAAACATTTTTCATCATTTTCCAAAAACTAGTGGTAAAAATAAATTCTTCTATTGACTTAACATGCCGCTCAGCAAATAGTTTGGGGTGTCTACTTTCTAAAAAAGGGGTAGTTTTGGGGGGGTGGGGCAATTTGTGTCCAGCATTAGAAGTTTATGACACACATCATTCACTCTAACAACACTCTCATTAACAACCTGAACAGCAAGCCCTTTCTGACACTTTTTCAGTATTTCAGTATCAGTATTCAAAATCAGTATTTTTTGCTAGGAAATTACTTTGAACCCCCAAACATTGTTTTTTTTCTATTATTATTTAGATATTTTTTTTTACATTATTTTTACAATGTCCCTTTAATTTTATTTTTTCTTATTATACAGGATTTATATAGTACCAACAGTTTGTGCAACGCTTTACAAAATGAAAGTAGACATTACAGTTACAATTTGGTACAAGAGGAAACAGAGAGCCCTGCTCGGTAGAGCTTACATATATCACTTTTAATGCTATCACAGGGAATGCAAATATCCCCTATAACTTCAATGGGCATTTTCATATATTCTTTTTTGAGAAATCTGGGGTCTATCAGACTCTAGATATCTCCTCTGCCCTTACATTATCTAATCTCACCAAAATCGGTGTGATCAGATGCTTTCCCAATTTACAAATGGCACTGTTTACATCCTGCAAAACTGAAGTGATGAAATGCTTGTAGCTTCCGATTTCTTAGACTATAAAGATGATTGGCATCATTTCGGTCTCCAATCAGCTCTATGGTTAGCTGGCAGAAGCACGTCTGCATTCTCAGTTTCCCCTGATGGCATGGGACTGCCTGAGAAGGCAGTGGGGGAGGGGGGCATCATCTCCCGCTGCTTGTGAAAGCAATCCTGCAACTAATTAGCCACTAGGATTGCTTTTACATGAAAGCCGATCGCCGGCTGAAAAAACCGATACCAGGATGATACCTGGAGCTCTAGGCATCATCCTGTTATAACCATTCAAAGTCCAGAGATGTACCAGTACGTCGCTAGCCCTTGTTGGGTATATATGCTATTTTTTTTATGTATGCAGCTTGTGGGCTGAATGAATAAAAGAGAAGAAATCTCTGCCAGAAAAAGTGTGTGGTATGTCCACCATTAGAATATAACGCCCTGCATCCACCCACTTCTAATGGTGGGCACACATTAGGTCGCACAGTGCCACATGCGCCAATTCCAAGATTGTACAAATGTCTAAATAGTGGTACGCTTGAATAAAAATTGTCCACGTATAAGTGGTACCCAATATGGAAAAAGGATGACACCAAGTCCAAAACTATCTTGCCCTAATCCCCATGTAGTCTGGGCATCCGGGGGACTCTATATGACTAACTTTTCCCTCATAAATCCAAAACTTATATGTATAGCCTGTTGCCGTCTCACAGGTCTTATACATCTTAAGCCCATATCTGGCACACGTGCTGGGGAGAAATCGTTTGAATGCAAAGCGGCCAGAAAATTAATGAGGAATTCAACGCAAATTTTTTGCTGAGGAGTATAGACATCTACAAATTTTTGGTTAAGGTGATTTACGAGGAGACGATTTTTGTGGTCAGAGTCAGCCCGAGGACGACAGAGTGTATTGTCTTTGAAATGCATAAAACACATTATACTCTCATATCTATGCCTCACCATGGCAGCAGGGAACACGGGCATATGATGAATTTGGGTTGGCGGTGATAAACTGTTGTGCATATAAATTGCTTTGATCCACAATCAATGTATACAGATCTTCCGTGAAAAACGGCTTAAAAAAATCAAGGTGAGTATTTAAATATGCCATTTCCACCTGCAGTGTATTGTCATTGAAATGCATAAAACACATTATACTCTCGTATCTATGCCTGTCCATGGAAGCAGAGAACATTGGCATATGATGAATCGGGTCTGTGGATCAATACAACTGCAATTAATTTTGTTAGTAATGCCCATGTTGAGGGTTAGGCCGCACAAAAATTTTAATTCGTAAACCGTAATGGGTTTCTTTGCGAATGGTCTGGCAAGGTTTGAATTTGGGTTGGCAGCGATAAATTGTTTTGCATATAAATTGCTTTGATCCACAATTGATGCATACAGATCTTCCGTGAAAAACCGCTCCCAAAAAAATCAAGGGCAGTAATTAAATTTGCTGTTTCCACCTAAATTCTGGGTTGGGCAGTGAATGGGGGAAGTACAGGTGCTGCAGAATTTGTGGGCTGCCAATCAGGATTTGCAAGCACATCCGGAAGCATACTAGGGGCTCTACAGGCCTGTGTGCGAATTCTTGTGTGCAATGTATCAAGTGACACTGCACTTGCTGGGGGGGAAGCGTAGGGGCTAAACGCAGGTGCTGGCAGGTGCCGGAGCTCAACCCGCTTACGCTGTGTTTTGGGGACACTATACTAATGTGAATGCTGGTATAGTGCTGATCTGATCAAAGATATTGATCCGCTCAGACACTATACTAGCAACGGAGGTTTACTGTGTAAGAGCGTGTTCCTGGCAATCATGGGGCTAAATGTGATTACTGATGTACTAACGGGCAATCTGATGCTATCTGGGAGGGGCGTGAAAACCACGGGAGTGCGAATTATGTATATATGTGATTTTGCGCACCCGTGCCGCCCTGTAGCAGTATTTCTGCTATAGGTCGGTCAGGAAGCAGTTAAAGAAGCGGTTTGCATTACTGTGCTGCGTTATTTTAACTGACAATGGTGCGGTCATGCAGCGCTGCATCCAAATTAAATTTATGTCCTTTTTTCTCATGAATTGAGATTTCTTCGGTGGTATTTGATCGCCTGTGCATTTTTTATTTTTTGTGCTATAAAGACAATTTTGAGAAAAAAAACTGTATTTTGGACTTTTTGCTATTAACCACTTCCATACCGGGCACTTTTACCCCTTCCTGCCCAGGCCATTTTTCAAGTTTCAGCACTGTCACACTTTGAATGACAATTGCGCGGCCATACAACACTGTACCCTAACTAAAATTTTATCATTTTCTTCACACAACTAGAGCTTTCTTTTGGTGGTATTTAATTAACACTGGGGTTTTTATTTTTTGCTAAATTAACAAAACCAAAAATTTTGAAAAAAAAAAAAAACAACGTTTTTCTTTGTTTCTGTTATAAACGTTTGCAAATAAATAATTGTTCTTCATAAATTTAGACCAATATGTATTCTACTACATTTCTTTGGTGAAAATAACCCCAATTAGGATGTAGGATTTAGTTTGCAGGAAAGTTCACAAACTATGGTGTATATATATGAAAATTGATCAATCATGAAGTGCTGACGGACAATCTAATTTCTTGAGGTCCAAGAATTTCAGAACAGTACAGATATCCCCCAAATGACCACTTTTGCAAAGTAGACAGTCCAATGTGTTTCATAAGAGGCATGGTGAGTTTTTTGAAGTTGTAATTTTTTTGTCATAATTTTTTGGAAAATGAAAAAAGTTTCACTTTTTTTTTTTTTTACATACTGTCACCAGTGCAGTACAGCGTAATCATATAACTGGCATGGAGGTGATCAGGGACACTGACTGGTGACAGTACGAAAAAAAAAAAAAGTGAGAATTTTTTTTTTTTTTATTAGTTTTAATTTTTTATTAAATTTTTTCTCTTTTTTTAAGATTTGTTTTCATATTTCACTATGACCAAAGTAGTATAATGTTACCATAGTAACATTGTACTACTTTGGGGAACTGATCAGTATTTTTTTTTTTTTTTTTACACAATTTGCTTATAGCAAAGAATTACTTTGCTATAAGCAAGCATTTACCTAAATGACCGATTCATTCAGGGGTTTTTTTTTTTTGCTTAGCTATGATTTGGCCATGGCTAATCACATGACACAGCTGGGCTGTGATTGGTCCAGCTTGTGCATGTTATCGCTGTGACCATTCACAGCTAGCCACACTTGTATACAATGGATGGCATGAAAGGAAGCCACCCATTGTATACAACTGTCATGTGAACTGCTGTGATTGGTCACAGCAGGTCACATGGTACTGGCAACGGGGCCAGTACACAAATCTGTCATCGGCCGTGTCCGAGGTACACAGCCGGTGACAAATCGTGCTGCAAAGCGGCCCTGCGGGCAGGCGCACTGCGCATGCCTGAAAGGACGCCATTTGCTGTCCATCCGGAGGGACGAGCTGTTCGCCTGGCTGCCATCTGGCTATAGGCCGGGCAGCAACTGGTTAAACATGTCCAGTAAAAAAATTTAAAAATCAAATTTAGTCATAACTTTAGGCCAAAATGTATTGTGCAACATGTTTTTACTAAAAAAAAATCCCAATAAATCCCAATATGTGTAAGTTAATTGGTTTATGTGAAAGTTATAGTGTTTACAAATGGCGGTATACATACTGGAATTTTTTCTTTATACTAATAATGGCGGCGTTCAGCGACTTATAACGGGATGGGACTGCGGCGGGCATTCTGACCCTGGGGGGAGCTGACTTGGTGTCACTGACATTCCCAGTGACACCAATACAGTAATCAGTGCTAAAAAAAAAAAAAAAAAGCACTGACACTGTACTAATGGTACTGGACAGGAAGGGGTTAACAATGAGGGGCAATCAAAGGGTTAACTGTGTGTATGGAGTGTTTTACTAAGGGGCCGGAGTTGTGTGCTTTGCTGTAAGCACACTGATCAGGATGGCTCTGCTCAGCCACCCTGAGCAGTGTGCCCAAACTGACAGGGAGGGCTGTTGCTAAACAATGCAGCCCTCCTCCCTGTTGGTGATTGCCGGTAATCAGCAGGGTGGGTGGGTGTGTGCGCCCCCTACCCGGAAATGCAGAATCACGTATATATACATGTGATTTTGCGCACAGGGGCTGTCCTGCAGCAGTAAATGTATTGTGGAAGGTCCTTATGCGGTTAACCTCTTCCCAACCGCCCTATAGCAGAAATACTGTGAAAATGGTATAGCGAGCGCTACAGACAGGAATGTATAAGCAGCTAGAACACCAAAAAAGGCAACCAACCAACCTTACAATAATCAATAAAAAGAGAAAATAGGTGCAGCGCTATAATCAGAATACAGAAAAAATTCTCTATAAAGTATATATGCATCTAAATGCCAATGATCAAAAAGATGCAAAATGTGATACAATGGTAAACAGTGCGCTAATCAGTAGGAAATGAAAAGTCCTCATCCCAGATCAGTGGTTGTGAGAGAGATGAAAAATCCTAGGAACAGATAGAGTGCGCACTCACCAGAGGTGCGTTTAAATAACGCATGTAGAGAAGTATAATCTGCAAAATCTCTCCACCTTCAGGGCTCTGGTCAGATCGCACTCCGTACTATCCTCTGTTTCACCACGAAGAACAGTAGCCAGGATTCATCAAACCGTGTGGGCGTCAAAGATACTCCTTAGTCCAGATAGGCACTGTGGGAGGTGGTACTCTCAAAGAGAGCCCAATAAAGGACGCCACATAGTGTGATGCTGTATGACTTGGGTTTATTAGTCAAAAAGGGGTGAAACAACAAAAAGTACTGACTATAAATGTTGGCCACATATAGTGGCTAGATGTCCATAAGCTGTAGCCCCCCTGACGCGTTTCGTGCGATGCACGTCCTCAGAGGGTCAGGGCTTACAGCTGGACATCCTTCCCCATCTATTTATACACAGAAATGGCAATCGCGCTAGTCGTGGCGGCCATTTTGCCGGCGTCTCGCGCATGCGCAGTAGATCGGCGCCATTTTGCCATGGGACACAGGGGAGAATGCAAATATTCCCCTAGTGTCCATTCAAACCTATATAGCACATACAGGGCAGGCACCATGTTATAGGTGAGGAAAACAGAGTCTGTTATAGATGCCGATCAGAATGCTAACAAAGTAAACATTACTGTTATACCTAAAAGAAGCATTATGCAGTCCAGGAGCATTAGCTTCATACAAGGAAAGCCATATCCGAATAATACTAGGTGATTTACTGCAATATGTTTATGCTGTATATATGTGTATATAGATGCATGTTGCGGAATTTGCATAATATACATTAGGGAAATATAATACTTATTCCGCTTTCCATTTAAATATGCATGTGAATAGTCAATCAGTGATTATTCACTGATAACTTTACAAAAAGGTTTAATAAATATTAAAAATCATGATAATAAATAATTATAAAATAATGATGCGATGGCCATTTCTGTTATGATAAATAGATGTAGATAATATAGATACAATTAAAAGCTAACATTTTATTAAGTATATATTTAAAAGTAGGTCAGTATAATCTAGTCAATTTCATATGGTCAGAGAAATAAAATAAAATAAAACATCAATACTGATACATAGGCATAATACATAATAAGACTCTCTAAAAACGTATATAAAATAGAATTCACAATGACAAGTTATGTTGATGTTGTGCATAATAGGACACTATCATCCACATCAACTCAGACAGAACAAGAGTATCAATAATTTCAGGGCAATGTAAACGCACATTAGCTATCATCAATGAAGCAATTCAAATCAAATTCAATATTGTGGCCTTTTGGATATAAGGATCTAAGGTCATATATCCACTTAGATTCTAATTGTGAAATCGCTCTTTTTTTATTTTGTCCTCTCCAATGTGCGTTTATCAATCCTATACCCATAAATATTAATGATGTTGGGTCTTGGTTGTGATGCGTTTTATAATGGAGAGACAATGAGTGATCTTTGTAGCCCTTTCTGATATTATTCACGTGTTCTTTTAAACGATCTCTCAATCGTCTGGTTGTTCGTCCAATATATTGTAAATGGCAAGGACATTGTATTAGATAAACAACATATTTACTTGTGCAGGTAATAAAGTCGTCGATCTTAAAAGTCTTGCCGTTTGCTGTAGAGCTAAAACTTGTATGTCTGCTTGTAAAATACTATTAGTGCAGATCACGAACTTTCTACATGGGTAAAAACCTTTCATTTGAGGAAAGAAAGGAGCATATATAGGGGGGTCAAGAACATTTGGGGCTATTCTATTCCCCAGCGGAGTGGCTCTTCTAAAAGCGATCTGTGGTTTATCTGGTAAGAATCGTCTTAAAACTGGATCTGACATAAGAATCTTCCAATTGTTACACATTATCCTGGTGACAGACTTGTGTTGAATAGAATAGTCTGTCACAAAAGGACAAACTCTCTCAGGTCTCTTGTTAGCATTATTCATCAACATCAAATCTCTATTAGAGTTGCCTACTTCTGTCATAGTTTGTGTCAAAGTATTTTCATCATAACCCTTTTCAAGGAACTTAGTTTTGATGATGGCGGCCTGTTTATAGTATGTATTAACATCGGTACAGTTGCGTCTAATCCTGGTAAACTGACCCTTAGGTATATTCTGCAACCATGCCGGGTGGTGGCAGCTTTCCAGGGGAATGTAACTGTTTCTATCAGTTTTCTTAAAAAATGACTCAGTTATAATTCTTCCTTCCAGATTTATCAAAGTCAGGTCCAGAAAATTAATGTTCTCATGACTATAATTAAAAGTGAGACTAATGTTAAGAGAGTTAAAATTCAAGGTGGTAAAAAAATTTAAAAGTGATTCTTCATTGCCATTCCATATGAGGAGGATGTCATCTATGTATCTCCTGTAAAAGGAGAGTTCGGGCCAATCTCTAGCATAGATGACATCCTCCTCCCACCTGGCCATAAACAAATTTCGCCAGGCTGGGGGCGAATTTCGCCCCCGACGCCACACCCTTAGTCTGTAAATAAAAGTGCCGATTAAACCAAAAATGATTCTTATTCATTGCGAATTCCAAAAGTATTAAAATAAAATCCTTTTGTAAAATTGGTATATCACTAAAATCATCTAAGAAAAACCTCACTGCTTCCATACCATCCGTGTGGTTTATATTAGTATATAAGGAGGCTACATCGGCTGTAACCAGGAATGTATCCGAATTAGTAGATATGTCTTTAATATCATGAAGAACCTGCTTTGTGTCTTTAAGATATGCAGGTGTTTTCATCACACGTGGCTGTAGGAAATGGTCTATATATTTACCTATTCTGGCCGTTAAAGATCCTATGCCACTTATTATTGGCCTCCCTGGTGGATTAAGTGGATCCTTATGTACCTTGGGTAATATGTATAAAATAGGGAGTCTAGGTGATACAGGGCATAGAAATGCTTTTTCTTTTTTACTTATGATGTTATCCTCATACCCCCTTTGTATTATAGACTTAAGTTCTTTCTTGTATTGAACTACTGGGTTTTTCGGTAAGGGTAAATATGTATCTCTATCGCTAAGAATATTTTGGACTTCTTTAATATAGTCAATTTTATTGAGGACTACAACTCCTCCCCCTTTGTCCGCGGGGCGGATCACGAGGTCTTTCTTCTCTAGTAATGAATCAATGGCTCTGCGATTAGCGTCATGCTTATTAATTTTCTTTGTTTTTAAAGTCTCCAAGTCACGTAACACTGTATCCCTAAAGGCGTTAATATAGGTATTATTTTGTGGTGGAGGATTAAACAGTGATGGGTTATGAAGGTTAGAGTTAATTAATCTACTTTCGTTAGAAGGTATTGGGGGTTTATTGAAAAAATATTTTTTTAGTGATAATTGTCTAACATATTTTCTAATATCGACATATGTTTGAAACTTATTGAGCGGTTTATTAGGCGCAAACTTTAATCCTTTATTTAATAGTTTGATCTCTTGGGTAGTAAGAGTTTGATTACTGAGATTAAAAATCCCCATGTCCTTTACATCTTTCTTTTCTTGAGGTTTGTTGACCCTCTTACCTCCCCGTTTGCCTCTTTGGTGGCACCTCTTTTTTGTGCCTTGTTCTCCCCTAAAAAATTAGCCTGGGGTTGATTTCTATTAGGCTGTTCCACATAAGTTTGTTGTGTATATGTCGTTCTGTAATCAGGCCTATTAGGCTGCAATGCTGGTCCATAATTCATATTTCTCCACGTGGAGTGGTTGGAATTTCTCATATTGTTTCTAGGTGAAGAATAAGGTCTATTATTATATACCTGTTGGGCCTGAGTAGGTTTAAAATACTAACGGTTCTTATTTTGATTGTAATTATAATTGTTTTGATAGTTATTACGGTGTTCAGGACTAGGATGCCAATCAAGGTTGCGTGTTCCTATGTCATTAGTACCTTCTACTAATAAGGGGGCATAGCCATTCTGGGTAGGAATATTATACTGATAATCCAGTCTGGCAGGTGATTGACTCTGATTATTAAATCTAGGCAATGGGCCCCTTTGCCATGGTACTTTTCTAGGTTTATTGGAATGATAGGTATTATTAGGTTTAGGAGGGTTTTGTATAGGGCTTACCTCCTCTTGTTTACACTGCCATTTGAACACCTGTTCATTTTGGTAATCCTCAACGTCTCTAATATATTTTTTTCTTTTTTTAAATTTTTTGTTCCTTTTCTATATTCTCCATATGAACTCGCAGTTTATTAGTCTCAGCTTTATATTCCTCACTTTCTTTAAAAGGTGTGAGTTTTTCTCTGACCTTATTTATTTCTTCGTCTAAATATTGTAGTTTTTTCTGTTTCCTTACAATCAGAAAACGTAACAACTCAAGGCCAACTCTATTAAAAAATTGGTACCAATCTGCTGTTCCATTTAAATCCTCAAATTCTGGGGATACTTCCCACCTCAGGGATCTTGGAACCATCCCTTCCTTAATGTACTTCTCTAGGAAGGAGATGTCCCATAAGGCCCTGATTTCAGCTGATGTGAGATTTTGTAAATGTGTAAACGTACTCATAAGGTTATCTGCTGGGTGGTCCATGGTAAATACTTCATCAGATATTTTACCACGCATTGATCTAATGCGATTTGAATTGCTTCATTGATGATAGCTAATGTGCGTTTACATTGCCCTGAAATTATTGATACTCTTGTCCTGTCTGAGTTGATGTGGATGATAGTGTCCTATTATGCACAACATCAACGTAACTTGTCATTGTGAATTCTATTTTATATACGTTTTTAGAGAGTCTTATTATGTATTATGCCTATGTATCAGTATTGATGTTTTATTTTATTTTATTTCTCTGACCATATGAAATTGATTAGATTATACTGACCTACTTTTAAATATATACTTAATAAAATGTTAGCTTTTAATTGTATCTATATTATCTACATCTATTTATCATAACAGAAATGGCCATCGCATCATTATTTTATAATTATTTATTATCATGATTTTTAATATTTATTAAACCTTTTTGTAAAGTTATCAGTGAATAATCACTGATTGACTATTCACATGCATAATTAAATGGAAAGCGGAATAAGGATTATATTTCCCTAATGTATATTATGCAAATTCCGCAACATGCATCTATATACACATATATACAGCATAAACATATTGCAGTAAATCACCTAGTTTTATTCGGATATGGCTTTCCTTGTATGAAGCTAATGCTCCTGGACTGCATAATGCTTCTGTTAGGTATAACAGTAATGTTTACTTTGTTAGCATTCTGATCGGCGTCTATAACAGACTCTGTTTTCCCCACCTATAACATGGCACCTTCCCTGTATGTGCTATATAGGTTTGAATGGACACTAGGGGAATATTTGCATTCTCCCCTGTGTCCCATGGCAAAATGGCGCCGATCTACTGCGCATGCGCGAGACGCCGGCAAAATGGCCGCCGCGACTAGCGCGATTGCCATTTCTGTGTATAAATAGATGGGGAAGGATGTCCAGCTGTAAGCCCTGACCCTCTGAGGACGTGCATCGCACGAAACGCGTCAGGGGTGGGCTACAGCTTATGGACATCTAGCCACTATATGTGGCCAACATTTATGGTCAGTACTTTTTGTTGTTTCACCCCTTTTTGACTAATAAACCCAAGTCATACAGCATCACACTATGTGGCGTCCTTTATTGGGCTCTCTTTGAGAGTACCACCTCCCACAGTGCCTATCTGGACTAAGGAGTATCTTTGACGCCCACACGGTTTGATGAATCCTGGCTACTGTTCTTCGTGGTGAAACAGAGGATAGTACGGAGTGCGATCTGACCAGAGCCCTGAAGGTGGAGAGATTTTGCAGATTATACTTCTCTACATGCGTTATTTAAACGCACCTCTGGTGAGTGCGCACTCTATCTGTTCCTAGGATTTTTCATCTCTCTCACAACCACTGATCTGGGATGAGGACTTTTCATTTCCTACTGATTAGCGCACTGTTTACCATTGTATCACACTTTGCATCTTTTTGATCATTGGCATTTAGATGCATATATACTTTATAGAGAATTTTTTCTGTATTCTGATTATAGCGCTGCACCTATTTTCTCTTTTTATAGCAGAAATACTGCTACAGGGGGGCACGGTGCAAAATCATGTGTATATATACGTGATTCGCGATCCTGCGGTCTTCACGGGCTGGGGAGGAGGCGCACACGCACATCCCTGCCAACCCGCGGGTGCCATGATTTCATCCCCAAGGGATTAATCATCCGATTTAGGCCAGTGATCGGCCTAAATCAGATGATCAATCCCTGTCCTGTCGGGGATCTTCCTGTACCTGTGTTTACACTTACACAAGTACAGGAAATGATGAAATATTTTCTCTGGGCACATTCCGTCCCAGAGAGAGAAGAAACAAGACACAGTGAGAACAAGCAGCACACACAACATTTTAGGAACATTTAACCCCTTGATCACCTCCCCCCCCAAGTTAACCCCTTCACTGCCCTGTCACCAGTGTCATTAGTACAGTGTACAGATTTTTTGCTGATCACTGTATTAGTGTCGCCAGCGGCTTCAGAAAGTGTCCGCGTCCCACTCAGATAGCGTCAGATTGCCCGTCATTACACCAGTCATCACATTTAACTCCTTGATTCCCAGGAACACGCTCACATACACAATAAACCTGCATTGCTAGTATAGTGTCTGAACGGATCAATATCTTTGATCAGATCAGCACTATACAGCGTTCACATTAGTATAGTGTCCCCAAAAATGCAGTGTTAGCAGGACCAGCCCCAGCACCTGCGTTTAACCCCTACGCTTACCCCTCCCTTCCCCAGCAAGTGCAGTGTCAGTAGATTACTGTCACGTGATACATTACACACAAAACCGCAGTGTTCGCAGAATCAGGCCTGATCTCTGTTAGCACTTGCCCGTAAACTTTTTGCGCGGTTAAAGCAGTCCCTGACAGCCAGGTGCTCTTTTTCGTATGAGTCGTTCTAGGTACCTATAAATTTAGTGGCGAAAATGTCAATGGAAAGGTACTCTAGTGAAGAGGCCTGCAGGATTCTGAGCATGTCCGATGAGAGCAATGGGGAAGACTCACTGACACTATCGGCCTCAGAATACGAACCTGTAGACAACAGCGGCACCCTGACAGATAGCTCAGATGATGGAGAAGAGGTCCCTGCTAAGGTTAGGCGTGCCTGACCTCGTTCCCAAGTTGCAGAAATGTTAAAATTGCATGATGATTTTCATATGCAGCAGAGTGCCAGTACTAGTGCCGCTCAACCTTTTGGTGAACTGGCAATCACCAGCAGCCTAGTACATCCTGGTCTTATACATACCAACACTGCAGTATCACTTGGTGACGTGGCAAGCCCCATAAGTGCAGCACAAGCTGGTGCAGTGGCAAGCACAAGTATTGTCCCGCAGCCACCAAGAATTCGCACACAGGCCCGTAGAGCCCCTAGTATGCTTCCGGACGTGCTTGCAAATCCTAATTGGCAACCCACAAATTCTGCAGCAGCTGTAGTTCCCCCATTTACTGCCCAACCCGGATTGCAGGTGGAATCAGTAAATTTAAATACTCACCTTGATTTTTTGGAGCTGTTTTTCACGGAAGATCTGTATGCATTGATTGTGGATCAAAGCAATTTGTATGCATAACAGTTTATCAACGCCAACCCAAATTCATCATATGCCTCTGTTCCCTGCTGCCATGGCCAGGCATAGATATGACAGTATAATGTGTTTTATGCATTTCAACGACAATACACTCTGTCGTCCTCGGGGTGACCCTGAATTTGACCAGCTCCACAAAATTCAGCCCCTCGTAAATCACCTTAACCAAAAATTTGCAGATATCTATATTCCCCAGCAAAACATCTGTGTTGATGAGTCCCTCATTAATTTTTCTGGCCGCATTCAAACAATTTCTCACCAGCAAGCGTGCCAGATATAGAGTCAAGATGTATAAGACCTGTGAGTGGGCAACAGGCTATACATATAAGTTTTGGATTTACGAGGGAAAAGATAGTCAGGTGGAGGCCCCCGGATGCCCAGACTATATGGGGAGTAGTGGCAAGATAGTTTGAGACTTGGTGTCATCCTTTTTCCATATGGGGTACCACCTTATACGTGGACAATTTTTATTCAAGCGTGCCACTATTTAGACATTTGTACAATCTTGAAATTGGTGCATGTGGCAGGGGTGGACTTCAATGACCAGATGATGAAGCCGTATTTAGTTTCCCGAAAAGCCAGATGCTGGTACAAAAAAGTGTCTATTTCAATTGGCTCTATATAATGCTTTTGTGCTTTACAAAGCAACTGGATGAAGTGGATTCTTCCTAAAATTCCAGGAAGAGATCATCACGGCCCTTTTGTATCCAGAAGGTGCTGTGGCCAAACCCCCAACACAGATGCAGTTAGCCGGCTGCATGAGAGGCATTTTTCCGATGCCATTCCTGGTACCCCAACCGAAAGGACACCCCAAAAAAGATGTAGTGTCTGTAGCAGACATGGAATTAGGCGTGACGCCTGCTTTTTTTGTCCCTCCTGTCCTGGCCAACCTTGTCTCTGCCTCGAGGACTGCTTCCGTCGCTACCACACACTAGTGGAGTATTAGTATAGGGTACAGCACGGCACAGTTAAGGACACATGTTTGCATAGAGTCTCAAAAGATGTTAGGTAGTCAGGAAACTGGCTAACGCATTTTGAGAGACCCTGCAGTCTTGTTAAGTTCAAGTTACAAAAACAAAGTACAAGTACAAAAAAAATAAAAGTTTTAAAAACAGCTGTAGTTTTTTTTGTTGTTACTGTTCTACTGTTACGATTTTACTGTTTTCTTGTTAACCATTGCTGTTTTCTTTGCAGGAATGCCATTCAGCTGCAGCACGGACCTGTTTATTCTGACAGCAACAGGAACTCAGAATATACATAAGTCAGTGTGTGCAGCGCTGTTGGATGAGATATTTCATCTGCAGTTAAAAAATAGCATATATGCCAAAGAATGGGGGCCTGGGGTGGCCAGTTGGTGGATGGCCCCTATGCTTCAGCTTATATATTTTATAATATTTTTTGGCACATATTTCAATAAAAGTTTTTTTATTAAGTTACTATTTTATTGTTAACCATTGCTGTTTTCTTTGCAGGAATGCTATTCAGCTACAGCGCCAATTTGTTTAATCTGAGATCAACAGGGTCTTGCTTTCAGAATATACATAAGTAGGTGTGTGCAGTGCTGTTGGATGATATTTTTCATCCGCAGTTAAAAAAAGAGCATATATGTCGAAGCATGGGGGCTTGGGGTGGCCAGTGGGTGGATGGCCCCTATGCTTTGGTATATATTTAAAAAAAACTTTTTGGCAGAGATTTCTTTATCCACATCGACTAATGTGAACAGAGGAATCTATTAGGTTCTTTTTTTTTTTTTTAAACGCCAGAAAAAGAAAAACAAAAGAACATTGGGGGAACCTGAAAATGCAGCTGGTGTTTCTACCAGCTTACCATAGAGCTGATTGGAGACTGGAATGGTGCCAATCATCTCTATAGTCAAAGAAATGAGCATTTCATCACTTCAGTTTCCTGAATATAAACAGCCATTTGTAAATTGGGAAAGCATCTGATCACACCGATCTTGGTGAGATTAGATAATGTAAGGGTAGAAGAGATTTCGCAAAAAAAAGAATATATGACAATGCCCATTGAAGTTATATGGGATATTTGCATCCCTGTGATGACACTAAAAGTGATTTAAAAAATGAAAGGGACAGTGTAAAAATAATTAAAAAATTCAAATTCACTAAAAAAAAACATGCTCACCCCCCCCCCCCCCCACGCACCTACGTGCGTGAGTGTTGACCCTGTGCCAGTATGTAAACAGCGGTTTCACCATGCATGTGAGGTATCGCTGCAAATTTCAGATCAAGGGCAGTAATTCTAGCACTAGACCTCCTCTAAAATGGTAGCTTGTAAAGGCTTTTAAAGCCTTGCCTATAGATATTAAAAATGTATACAGTTTGTCGCTATTGCATGGGGCATGCGCAGTTTTAAAGCATGTCATGTTTAGTATCTATTTACTCAGTATACCATCATCTTTTATATTTGACCAAATAATTGGCCAATATATTGTGTTTTGTGCGTCAAAAGTAAAAAGTGTCTTTTTAAAAAAAAATTTGCATTTGAAAAATCGTTGCACAAGTACTATGTGACATAAAAAATTGTAGCACCCACCATTTTATTCACTAGGGTGTGTGCTTTAAAAAAATATATAATGTTTGGGGGTTCAAAGTAATTTCCTAGCAAAAATACTGATTTTTTTTCTCATGTCAATAAAAAGTGTCAGAAAAGGCTTGGTTTTCAGGCGGTTAGAAGAGTGATGTGTGGCATAAACTTCCTATGCTGGGCATAAAAGGACCCCTTTTTGGAAAGTATACACCCCAAACTATTTGCTGAGAAACATGTTGAGTCAATAAAAGAATTAATTTTTACCACAAGTTTTTGGAAAATGACAAAAAAAAAGGTGTTTTTTTTACACAAAATTGTCAATTAAATGATTTATTGCTCACACATGCCATGGGTATAGGTGGAATTACTCCCCAAAATACATTCTGCTACTTCTCCCAAGTATGGGGGTACCACATGTGAGAGACGTTTTGGCAGTCTAGCCAAACACAGGACCCCAAAATCCAATAAGCACTTTCAGGCTTTTAAAGGGCTTTATTTCCTCATTACACTTCCTGATTACCTATCACGGTTTCGGAGGCCCTGAAATGGCAAGATAGCACCAACCCCCCCCCCAATTACCCCTTTTTGGAAAGTAGACACCCCAAGGAATTTGATAAGAAGCATGGTGAGTATTTTGCAGATCTCGTTTGTTGCCACAAGTTTTTGGAAAATGAAGGAAGAAAGCAAAAACATATTTTTTCTTTTCTTTTTTTATATTTCAAAACCTTGAGAGAAAAAATTAGATCTGCAAAATACTCACCATAGTTCTTTTTAAATTCCTTGGGTTTTTACTTTCAAAAAGGGGTAATTTGGGGGGAAGGGGGGTTTGGTGCTATCCTGGCATTTCAGGGCCTCCAAAACTGTGATAGGTAGCGAGAAAGTGAAATGAGGAAGTTACGCACCTTCAGGCTTTCAAAGTGGTCATTGGATTTCAGGCTCCTGTATGTGGCTAGGCTCCCAAAAAGTCTCACACATGTGGTATCCCCATACTTGGTAGAAGTAGCAGAATGTAATATGGGGTGTAATTCCACATACAGTGAAGGAAATAAGTATTTGATCCCCTGCTGATTTTGAATGTTTGCCCACTCACAAAGAAATGATCAGTCTAAAAATCGAATGGTAGGTGTATTTTAACAATGAGAAACAGAATAGCAACAAAAATTCAAAAGAAATGCATGTCTAACAAATTATGTACTGATTTGCATGTTCATGAGGGAAATAAGTATTTGATCCCCTTCACAAAACATGAGTACTTGGTGGCAAATCTCTTCTTGGCAATCACAGGTCAGACGTTTCCTGTAGTTGGCCACCAGGATTGCACACATCTTTGTTTTTGTTTTCTTTCTTCATTTTTCAAAAACTTGAGGCAACATACGAGATCTGCAAAATATTCAGAAAGTGTAATGAGGAAATAAAGCCTAGACTGCCAAAACGTCTCTCACATGTGGTACCCCCATACTCGAGAGAAGTAGCAGAATGTATTTTGGGATGTAATTCCACATGTACCCATGGCATGTGTGAGAAATATATAATTTAAATGACAAATTTGTGTTAAAAAGAAAAAATGTTTTTTTCATTTTCCAAAAACTTGTGGAAAAAATAAATCTTCCATGCACTCAATATGCCTCTCTCAGCATATAGCTTAGGGTGTTTATACTGTCCTGGTATTTTATCACCTCAAGGAATGTGATGGGCAGTCAGAAAGTAAAAGCTGTGTAAATTCTATTATCTATACCATAGTTTGTAGATGCTATAACTTTCACACAATTGATATGCAGTTCTTGGGATTTTTTTTACCAAAGACATGAAGCAAAATACATTTTGGCCTACACTTATGACGAAATTTGAGTTTTTCTTTGATATTTTTTATGACAGAAATGAGAAAATATAATTTTTTTCACAATTTTCGTCTTTTTTTGTTTATAGCGCAAAAAAAAACCCAGAGGTGATCAAATACCACCAACAGAAAGCTCTATTTGTGTGAAAAAAAGGACATAAATTTAATCTATGTACAGCATTGCCTGACCACGCAATTGTCAGTTAAACTAGTGCAGCGCTGTACAGCAAAAAATGGACTAAGTTGCAGTATCTATACCATAGCTTGTAGATGCTATAACTTTCACACAAAGCAATCAATATATACTTATTGGGATTTTTTTCAACAAAGATGTAGCAGAATACATTTTGGCCTAAATTTATGACTAACTTTGAGTTTACTATGTATTTTATATAGCCGAAAGAAATATATATTTTTTTTTTCCAAAATTTGCGGTCTGTTTTTGTTTATAGTGCAAAAAATAAAGCGCACAGGTGATCAAATACCACTGAAAGAAAGCTCTATTGGTGTGAAAAAAAAGGGCATAAATTTTGATTATGTACAGTATTGCATGACCGCGCAATTGTCAGTTAAACTGGTGCAGCGCTGTATAGCAAAAAAATAAATGGCGTAAATTGCAGTATCTATACCATAGTTTGTAGATGCTATAACTTTCACACAAAGCAATCAATATACACTTATTAGGATTTTTTTTTTACCAAAAACGTAGCAGAGTACATTTTGGCCTAAATGTCTGACTAACTTTGAGTTTACTATATATTTTTTATAGCCGAAAGTAAAAAAAAAATCTTTTTTTTTTCTAAATTCTGTCTTTTTTTGTTTATAGCACCAAAAATAAAAAGCACACAGGTGATCAAATACCACCAAAAGAAAGCTCAATTTTGTGAAAAAAGGACATAAATTTAGTTTGGATACAGCAGTGCATGACCGTGCAATTACCAGTTGAAATAGTGCAGTGCTGAATGCCAAAAAAAAAATTAAAAAGGCCTGGTCAGGAAGTGGGGTAAATCCTCAGGAGGGCAAGTGGTTAAAGGATAAGTTCACCTTTTAGACAAAAATAATAAGTGCACATTTTTTTGCAGGTAAAAAAATGTGCATTTATTATTTTTGTCTCCAGGAGCCTGGAAAGCATTGCACCAGCGAGCAATCGATCACTGATGCCATGCAGGTCTTCTGCACACCTGACAGTATATCTGCTTGCCATACAGGATGTACGTCCAAGCACATATTCTGACAGGAAGCTTCAATGAACTACCACGGCGTGCCACAGCTAAATAAAAACTACAAGCCCACAGCCGCTAAGGCTGTCGGGACTTACAGTTCATTCCCGGAAGTCTGTGAATGATGCGGCCGTGCAGGGCTGCTTTCAAATCTGACAGCCATGCAAAGCAGTGTGTTTACAGTGTACACACACACTCACACACACACTCTCACTCTCACACACACTCTCACACACACTCTCACTCTCACTCTCACACACACTCTCACTCTCACTCTCACACACACTCTCACTCTCACACACACTCTCCCTCCCCCTCTCCCCTGTATTGGTGTCTTTGGGGATGTCAGTTCCCCCCCCCCCAGTCTTAGAATGCTGCTGCAGTCCCGCTATAAGTCGCTGAACGCCGCCATTACTAGTAAAAATAAAATTAAAAATCCCATTATCTATTCCGCCATTTGTAAACGCTATAACTTTCACGTGAACCAATTTACACATATTTGGATTTTTTTTTATTAGCAGATGTAACAAAATAAATTTTGGCCTAAATTTATGACAATTTTTTTTTACTTGACGTGTTTAATAGCAAAAAGTCAAAAATGTTATGTTTTTTCTCAAAATTGACGGTATTTTTTCTTTTTGAAAGCGCAAAAAAAATAAAAAATACACAGGTAATCAAATACCCCAAAAGAAAGCTCAATGCGTGGGGAATAAAAGGATGTAAATTTAATTTTGGGTGCAGCGTTGCATGATGCCCACGCAAAGTAATGCAGTGCTGTAACACAAAAAATGGCCTTGTCAGGAACGGGGTAAATCCTCTTGAGGGCAAGTAGTTAAACATGTTTTCTGTGGGTGTAAATTCCTCATGGAGAGCCTAGTCTTTGTTCTTTTATCTCTATGTACCTATCCTATAGGTGAAACCTTTTCCAGGCCCCCCCCCCCGTATTAGAAAGGTGTAATAACGGCACAGCATAGATAAGACAGACGTACAATGGAGGCACAGCACAGCGGAGCAGGTAGGACATATAGAGAAGAATGGAAGCAGAACATGGATCCGGGCTCCGCCTAGCTGCACTTCCGGATACATAAGGTTCGCAAAATGGCCGCCGCGCCGAATCTGTGAGGCGCTCGGGATTTTGACATCTTTACCGCCCCCTCCTTCCCTACTACATCCTCCCCTCTCCCTCCTCCTTCTGCTTCTCCGACGGCCTGGAAGCCGAAGGTCCGGTCCACAAGACGGCCACCTTGGTACCGCAGTGCTCGCAGGATAAAGGCTGCAGGAGCTGAGCCGGGAGTGTAAGGTGAAGGTGTGGTGATGGGGGGATGAGGACTCATTGTCATTGTCCTAGTGAGGTAGAGAGATAGAGGAGAGCCGAGCGCTGCTACCCTACAGAGGAATTCTCCATCGCTGTGTGCTATGTGCAGGGCACACACACTGAGCCTGCTAGTGCGGGAGCTGAGCCGCTCATTCTCTATGTAGTCACGGTGGTCCAATGACTGCTCTCACCTGGAGGAGGCAGAGGACAGCTTGGCTGGCCTGAGGGATGGACCGGTCACCTGACAGGGGATAATGGGCGGCATGGCTGCCAGTGCCTCACCTCTGTATGTTCTAATGGGAGTTCATATAGGTGAGGGCTTGTTGTGGCCTCCTATTGCTATTCACTTATGTCTATGGGTGGTCCAACTTCTGGAGGAGGATGATGGCGGCTTACAGAAACGTCTTCTCTCCTCGATTTACCTTCTAAACAGCGCTGGTCATCATGCTTTGTTGTGATTCTTCGATTTTTACCGCAAACTTTTCTGCATCACTGTTTTCCCGCATTTCTTCTCTACCTGTATTTACTATGTCCAATAGAATCCCAATAATCATTTATAATAAAACCACTTTTTTTCCACCAGTGACTTTTGTCTTTTACCTCCTTCAGATCCGGAAGATTTTTTGCTCTTCATGACCAGGCCATTTTTTGCTATACCGCACTGCGCTGCTTTAACTGGTAATTGTGTGGTCATGCAACACTGTGCCCAAATGTCATTTATATAATTTTTTTTCACACAGCTTATTTTGTGGGATTTGATAAGCGCTGTTTTTTTTTCAATTTTGGCGATATAAAGACCAAAAAAAAATATTTTTTTATTTTCTGCTATAAAACATATCAAATTAAAAAATTCAAACAAGCTAATTTCTTTATAAATTGTGGCCAAAATGTATTCTGCTAAAAAAAAAAATCCCAATAAGTGCTCATGCACACTGGACATTTTTACAGCTGCTGCTTTTGGCATTTTTTTTTTCTACAGTCAGTAAACTCCCCAGCATGTTATCCTATGTGTCCATGCACACATAGACTAATCAGCATTTTTTGGCTGGAAAAAACATCCACAACTAGTGGGTTTCTAGAGGAGTTTATTAGCTGTAAAAACACTCAAACACAGCAAAACAGCGTTTTTGAACTTTTTTTGAGCAAACAAAATTATTTTTTTTCATTAAAAAAAAAACTGCTAAGAAATGCAGCTAAATGCTAATGCAAAAACACGCTGAAAAGCTCACGTTTTTAATGTGACTACACAGCTGTTTCCAGTGTTATTAAAACACCCAGTCTGCATGAAGTCTTATGCAGGCCATAGACGGGGAGAAAACCGGCCATTTTTTTAACAAAAAAAACGAAAAATCGGTTGTTCAATAGGCCGACGTTACCACCAACATAAAAAAAAATTGGCCGATTTTCTTCCCGTCTACGGCCGGCATTTAATTATTTCTGTCCCTGCAGAGAGCCCCGCTATTATATTTGACATTAAAAAGTCTTGCAGTTGCAACATTGTATCTATTTGTATCCATTTCGGATACAGATGTTTTTTACAAATACAAATAGATACATTGTTGCAACCGCATTACTTTTTAATGTCAAATGTAATAGTGGACTGGAATTCTTCTTTCTCTTCTTCTTCTTTCTCTTCTTCTTCTTTCTCTTCTTCTTCTTTCTCTTCTTCTTCTTTCTCTTCTTCTTCTTTCTCTTCTTCTTCTTTCTCTTCTTCTTTCTCTTCTTCTTCTTCTTCTTCTTCCTTCTCTCTTCTCCTCTTCTTCTCCTTCTCCTTCTCCTTCTCCTTTCTCTTCTTCTTCTTCTCCTTTCTCTTCTTCTTCTCCTTTCTCTTCTTCTTCTTCTTCTTCCTCTTCCTCTTTCTCTTCTTCTTCTCCTTTCTCTTCTACTTCTTCTCCTCTTTCTCTTTTTCTTCTTCTTTCTCTTCCTCTTCTTCTTCCTCTTTCTCTTCATCTTCTTCCTCTCCTCTTCTTCCTCTACTTCTTCCTCTTCTTTTTCTTCTTCCTCCTCTTCTTCCTCCTCTTCTTCTTCTTCTTCTTCTTTCTCCTCTTCTTCTTCTTTCTCCTCTTCTTCTTCTTTCTCCTCTTCCTCTTCTTCCTCTTCTTCCTCTTCCTCTTCTTCCTCTTCCTCTTCTTCCTCTTCCTCTTCTTCCTCTTCCTCTTCCTCTTCTTCTTCTTCTTTCTTCTCTCCTTCTCCTCCTTCTTCTTCTTCTTCTTTCTTCTCTTCTTCTTCTTCTTCTTCTCCTCTTCTTCTCCTTCTTTCTCCTTCCTTCTCCTTCCTCTTCTTTCTCCTTCCTCTTCTTTCTCCTTCCTCTTCTTTCTCCTTCTTATTCTTTCTTCTTCTTCTTTCTCCTTCCTCTTCTTCTTCTTTTTCTTGCAGGTCACAGCTCATGCGCAGATTTTTTATCGGTAAAAAGAACGGCCGATTTGCCCATCATTACTGCGAAAATCGATTTTTTTCCAACTTTACCGATCAAAAAAAATCAGACAAAATCCAGAAAAACGGCCGACCAATTAACCCATTAACGGTGCGAAAATCGGCCGATTTTGTTTCGGCCGAAAAAGCGGCTGATTTTCGACCCATCTATGGCCTGCATTATTGTATATTGATTGGTTTGCGTGAAAGTTGTAGCGCCAACAAACTATGGGATATATATATAGATTTTTTTTATTTATTGTTTTTACTACTAATGGCTGGCAATTTGACAGTGACATTATGCAGTGCAGTACTGTATATCGCATGTGATTTGCACAGGAACCACACCGCATTCCTGTGCAAATCATATGCGATTTGTGTGCGGTGCGATTGGAGCCATACATTTTATATGGCTCTAATCACTCCGGACCCGCACCAAAAACGTGCAGGACCCTTTTTTTGGTCCACAATAGAATTGGATCGCATAGCTATTCACACCTATGCGTTTTGATTCTGTGCATCGCACCACGTTTTGCGAACCCCCTTCGGGGTGTTGTTAACGTACACTCCCGCATCGGTTCACATGAATGGGGTGTGATTATGATGCGGTGCGGAATTCGCACAAAAAACGCTGCAAATTCCGCACCGTATCAGTGTGATCCAGGGCTTAATATTACTATACACTTTCACTGTACTAATGAGAGTGGCTGGGAAGCAGTTAACATCTAGGGTGATCAGAGGTTAAATATGTGCCTAACTGTGTAAAGTGTGCTGCTTTTACTACTAGATCTATCCGTTTGGGATAAGAAACTGACAGATCGCTCCCTGTGTGCAGGGCTCTGTGTTGAATGTCTCTGGGCTGTGATCGTACACTGAATGTCTCTGGGCTGTGATCGTACACTGAATGTCTCTGGGCTGTGATCGTACACTGAATGTCTCTGGGCTGTGATCGTACACTGAATGTCTCTGGGCTGTGATCGTACACAGAATGTCTCTGGGCTGTGATCGTACACTGAATGTCTCGAGGCTGTGATCGTACACTGAATGTCTCTGGGCTGTGATCGTACACTGAATGTCTCTGGGCTGTGATCGTACACTGAATGTCTCTGGGCTGTGATCGTACACAGAATGTCTCTGGGCTGTGATCGTACACTGAATGTCTCTGGGCTGTGATCGTACACTGAATGTCTCTGGGCTGTGATCGTACACTGAATGTCTCTGGGCTGTGATCGTACACTGAATGTCTCTGGGCTGTGATCGTACACTGAATGTCTCTGGGCTGTGATCGTACACAGAATGTCTCTGGGCTGTGATCGTACACTGAATGTCTCTGGGCTGTGATCGTACACAGAATGTCTCTGGGCTGTGATCGTACACTGAATGTCTCTGGGCTGTGATCGTACACAGAATGTCTCTGGGCTGTGATCGTACACAGAATGTCTCTGGGCTGTGATCGTACACAGAATGTCTCTGGGCTGTGATCGTACACAGAATGTCTCTGGGCTGTGATCGTACACAGCTGATCAGCAGGTCCCAGCTGTGAATCATTGGTCTGGACTCACTGACAGACATGGGGGGGGGATGCCAGCGGGGGAACGCATGCACCCAAAACCCGGATGTAGGCAGCGACGTACCAATATGCCGCTTTGCCTTCAGCGGCTGCCCGTCTTTCTTCTTCTTCTTCTTTCTCCTTCTTCTTCTTCTTTCTCCTTCTTCTTCTTCTTTCTCCTTCTTCTTCTTCTTTCTCCTTCCTCTTCTTCTTCTTTCTCCTCTCTGGGCTGTACATTGTCGTGTAGTGAAGAGGTTAAAAAGACCCTGTCACCAACTTAAAAAAATTGCAGACAAAACACGGAAAAATCCAAGTATTTTAAATGCTTATGAATGCTGTAATAAACCAAAAATCAAACATTTCTTATATTACAGCTTACCATTTCATAGACTTTAAGTGATTTGAAAGGCTTGTTTTTTTTTTTTTAAATAAAATAACAGACGTTATACTTGTCTGCTCGGTGCAATGGTGTTGTACAGAGCAGCCCCAATCCTCTTCTTTTGGGGTTACCTGTCAGTGCTCTTCAGTCTTCCTCTTCTTGGTGTGCCACCTCTGAGCTTGCTCCCAAGCTGGGCTGGGTACATCCATAGATGCACACAGCACAGCTCAGCCCCACTCACTCTTCACAGGATTTGACTGACAGCAGCAGGAACCAATAGCTCTGGCTGCTGCCTCTGTCCTGTGAATGTAGGAAGCAAGAGCTGCTACAGACAGGCACAGTGCTGGACTGAGTGAGGACTCAGGCAAGTATTGGGAGGAGGGAGCATGTGAATGCTGAGACTTTTACCTTACCCCAGGTTCAAACCTAAGCGTCTTCTGCAGCATTTTGCAAAACAGCAGTACAGTTCATTTAACATAACTTCCTATGGGACATGTTCACACCTGTGCGTTTTCACCCGGTGCATATTTTGGAAAGGGTCAGGGACTTTTTTTAATGCAAAAAGTGCTTTTTTGGTTCTATAGAGTTCAATGGAAACGCTGCAGAAAAGCATGTGCTGTATTTTTTATGTTTTTGTTGCATTTTAAATCTGCCTAGCAACAAGAAAAATAATAAAATGTGAAAAAAGGCATCAAAAACACCATGCAGAAACGCAACCTGTATAGGTGTGAACCTAGCCTAAAAGCAGGGAATGCATTAAGGTAAAAAAATGTCTTGCCTTTACCACCACTTTAAAGGTTAAATTCACCTTTACGAGCATGCCAGCGGGGGAACGCATGCACCCAAAACCCGGATGTAGGCAGCGACGTACCAATATACCGCTTTGCCTTTACGAGCATGTTAAATGTTACACCCATATTTAATCACCTCCCGCCCGCCATATAGTAATATGACGGGGGCAAGGTGGTTCTCTCGTTCTGGGAGGACGTCATATGATGTCCTCCCATTCTCACTGCACATGTGCAGCTCAGGGAGCCCTCGGACACAGCGGATCACCAAGAGCTGATGATGTCGGATCGGTCATGTGATTGTGTCCAATCACAGCTGATCACATGTAAACAGGGAACTGCCGGTTATCGGCATTTCTCTCCTCTCAAGCTGTCACGCTTGCATCTCGAGAGGAGAGCCGGTAATCGGCTTTCCGCGGAGGGGACATGTACACTGATCATCAGGGCACTGATGATCAGTGTGCCCTGATGATCTGTGTAGCCCCACCTGTCAGTGCTCATCAGTGCCTCGTGCCAGTGCCACATATCAGTGCACACCGGTGCACATCAATGCCACATATCAGTGCCTATCTGAGCTGCCTTTCAGTGTCACCCATCAGTGCCAGTCAGTGCCACCTATCAGTGCTGCCTATCAGTGCCATGTATCAGTGCTGCCTTTCAGTGCCCATCAGTGATGCCTGTCAATGCCCATCAGTTCCACCTACCAGTGCCTCCTCATCAGTGTCCATCAGTGCCACCTATCAGTGTCCATCAGTGCAGCCTCATTAGCGCACATCCGTGAAGGAGAAAAATCACTTATTTACCAAATTTTATAACAAAAACTAAGAAACATTTTTTTTCCAAAATTTTCAGTGGTTTTTGGTTTGTTTAAGAAAAAATAAAAAACCCAGAGGTGATTAAATACCACCAAAATAAAGCTCTATCTGTCACAAAAAAATGATAAAAATTTCATATGGGTACAATGTTGCATGACTGCGCAATTGTCATTCAAAGTGCGACAGCGCTGAAAGCTGGAAATTGGCCTGGGAAGGAAGGGGGTATAAGTGCCCGGTAGGCAAGTGGTTAAGGTGTAACATGCTCCTATACACCTACCTCCCACCACCAGCACTCCCCACTCTGCCCACACAGCCACGTCATTCATTCAAAGTTGCTTGTGAATGAACTACATGTACCATTGGCTACTGCGGCAGATGGCTTCTAGTTCTCAATGAACTGCAAGGGCTCTGGTGAGCACTGTCATAATTCATTAATTATTTCTGCCATTCAATATCTGCCTGAATAGGAGGTATAGGCAGACAGCTGTTCAGAGAGTCTGCAGGAGCCTGATGTACCTGCAATCTGCTGATCATGGGTGCAATGCTTTACAGGCTGCAGTTTAAATTTAAAAAAAAAAAATAACCTGCACCTTTTTTTACCTGCAAAATTGTTTTTTTTTTTTTTTTTTTTTTCTTTGAAAGGTGAACTGTTGTAAAGCGCTGTGCATATTGTTGGCACCATATATATCCTGTATAACAATAATAATATTAATTTTCACCTGGTGATCTGGCTAGTAAAATTGGCCATAGATGGAACAAAATTGAACTAGTTCAACAGGGACCAGCCAAATTTTTATTAACCTATGGCCCTTCCTGCTAGAGAGAAGTAGATCTAACGATCACCTTCTCTTGAACAGGAAAACCAGACATTTGTCATTCAGTCAGCGCTGCCAAGTAGCTGCGGTGCTGATCAGTGTATCCCCGCTGTCAGAATACAATATCACAGCATGGAGGATTCTTTCACATCCACCTTGAATATGTGGAATCCATTCAGTTTGTTTTTTTTTTTTTTGATCAGCCAGCTTGCTGATCCAAAAAAAAAAGATCCTTCTATGGCTAGCGTAAGTGTTGTTTTTCAAAAGAACAAGCTGCCCTGCATATGTAGCAGCTAAGAGGGTTGAGACAAACCATTTACTGCAGGCAGGAGTACTTACAATGTTCAGCTTGGGTTTTATACCGCTTTAAAACTGAACTCCACGTACAAGACCTTTCATATTCCTTAATAGCCACAAGGAATGCAAAGCCATTTGTGTGCACTGAATGCCTTTTCAAGATATTACCTTGTAAAAGTAGCAGTGGTTTAATAACTGTACATGACCTGAGCAGAGGTGTGGGAGGGACTCGGCAGGACCACCTGCTACTGGAGGAGATGAATACAACATCAGTCACACTGAAAATATAGGGAGAGCAACAGTGGCTGGCCTTTATTACACAAAGCTCCTGCACAGAGGCAGTTTCACACTGGATTACAGATCTGCAAGAGATACACAGAGCGCACCATGATTCAAGTCAGAGTATATGCACGTGCTGTCTCTTGGACAATATCTTCCTATCCTAGTGTATCTTTGGTCAAAATGTAAATCATATATTCATTTCCATATTGTATTTATTATTTCTAGCCTACTCCTTTTAAATTGAATGATTTTGAAGAAAGAATCCCTACACATTTACTTTCTTGAATTATGTGACTTATAATCACTATGCCCTGTGAGTAGGCAGGCACTGCTGTGTCACAGAATTCACAGAGCCTGCCTTCAGAACTACAGAGGCACTGAGATGAGGCATTTCAGGAGGCGGAGTCACTCTTTGCAGGCAGCAAAGTATTATGGGATATATAGTCCTTAGAAATTGAAAGTAAATATTAAAGGAGTAGCTGCAAAGCATGCAGGGAATCCAGAAACTTGTAGAAAGAGATGGCCAGCAGACAGGTAGGACTGACCGCATGAAAGATTTTTCAAGTAAGCTTATATTTGATTGTGAAATATAACTATTGATTGTATTGTTACAGTGTTTGTTTTAAAATGAATGTTCTATGACCATAAGACTCTGTTTAATTGCAGTGTGTTTTCCTTTCCATAAATTATTTATTTACTTGCAATGTGCCTTTTGAACTTGTTAGAACATTTGACTACTTCAGGATAGTCAGTACCCTAGTACAGCCTCCTGCCTGATTTCACATCACAGCTATTTCCTCGTCTGGGAATGTCTAATTATTATCTGTGCTGGCCCAGCTTCTCTGTCCCTCCCCTTACCACTTGACATAACCTTTTATGTTGCTGCTGGGGGAGGAGTAAAGAGGAACACTTGAGTGACAGCTCTGAGTCTGCTGGGGCTGCTAACATCCCATCCATTATACAGGTAAATAATGTGCATAAAATTCTTATTAAATGTACATATAATCCATGGGAATATTTTTTAGGTTTTTTTTTTTAATTTTTGAAGTTGAACTCTGAGCTGAAATTTTTATTAGATATGTATAAAGGTACAGCCATAGCTTTGTTTTTTGCTGTTTGAATACACATTTATCCAAACAGTGAAAAACCCAGTTTTCTTTAATACAGCTCTCATGAGCAGGGCCTTCTGATTCCTCTTCTACTAAATTGTATTGTAACTGTAATGTCTGCCTTCATTTTGTAAAGTGCTGTGCAAACTGTTGACGCTATGTATTGCTACAGAAAAAACTCTGTCCCTTTAAAGGGACCTCCTCTGGGGATTGTTTACATCCTGCTCCACAAGTTTTCTGTGTCTTGGCTTTGCCTGCGCAGTAGGGCCCCCAGACGTCTCTCTAGTAGGAGACACGGTGAGATGAGCCCTATAGACTTCAGGAGAGCAGCCTAGGGTAATGAAGCTGCTCCTCTCTTGGTAAGTGTAGTCCTAGCACAAGAAGTGTGTTACTGGCAGGATCACCAAGTAAAAATAAAAGAAACAAATGCAGTCTGCACATTCAGGCTACATTACCACTGGCGATTAGGGCCAGTGCAAATTGTAGCAGCAGGATTCGGATTCCTGCTGAGGTTCTCAGCAGCTAGGTGCGGCCGCCAGCCCTATTCACTATAAGTCCTCATGCAAACTGGATGTTTTTACAGTGGCTGTTTTTGGCTTTTGGCATATTTTTGTAAACAGCCAGTAAACTCACCAGCATATGTTACCGTATGTGTCCATGCACACATTGGACTGTAATCAGTGTTTTTTGGATGAAAAAAAAAACAGAACTACTGTAGTGGGTTTCTAGAGGAGTTTTTTTAGCTGTAAAATTTTCTAACGCTGAAAAACGCAAAAAAAAAACCAAAACACTAAAAGGCAAATGAGAAAAAACGTGGCTTAACGCTAATGCAAAAGCACTGAAAAACTCATGTTTTTAATGTGACTTTACACAGCTAACGTTACCAGTGTTATTAAAACGCCCAGTGTACATGGAGCCTAATTACAGGTTGCCGGCAGCTGCAGGTATTGACAGCTGTCCACACAGCCAGTGATAACCTGCAGTAATCGCTGATGGATGCATTTTGTGTGCGTCCAGCAGCAATCACCACAGATAATTGGTAGCTGTGCCGAGAGCTACAACTTCCTGCGGCAGCCGGTGTCCTATAGTGAACAGGGCCAGCGGCTGCACCTAGCCACTGAGAGCCACAGCAGGTATCAGAAGATTTCTGCCGCTACAATTCTCACTGGTCCTAATTGCTGGTGTGAATGTAGCCTACAGGACTGGTAAGCTGCAGTATGTTACATTTTTATACTTGGTTTTAGGTGCACTATAAGGTTTATCCCCTTGTACATAATGGCAGAATAAATTACAGATTGGTTTGTAGAGGCTACTTGTATTGCTAGCAGCAAGATCTCTGCACAGTTGGCTTGCGCTTAGCATGTTGTATCTCTACCCTTTTTATGTTGTGTGTATTTTTTAAGAATGCATGGCTGTGGTCTCCTATTGGTAAATGTACCTGAATTATTTTGGATCGGAAAACTTTGAGCAAGAATAGTAAAATTGATTAAAATACACATTACAGTTGCAAGAAAAAGTATGTGAACCCCTTGGGATTACGTCGAGTTTTGCATGAATTGGGCATAAAATGTGCTCTGAACGTCATCTAAGTCACAACAATAGAAGAACACAGTCTGCTGAACATAATACTACACAAACATTAGATGTTGCCATGGTTTAATTGCACATAACATGTAAACATTCACAGTGCAGGGAGGAAAAAGTATGTGAACCTTTGGACTTAATTACTGGTTGACCCTCCTTTGGCAGCAATAACCTCAACCAAATGTTTCCTGTAGTTGCAGATCAGACCTGCACAACGATCTGGAGTAATTTTGGACCACACCT